>NC_080726.1:7198204-7338204 GCF_019097595.1 Hemibagrus wyckioides
GAGAGAGAAACACAGTGACACCACGGCGTTATAAAACTTTGGCAGCACAAATATGTATCTTGCGCACGCCAATAAAGCTAATTGAAACTGAAATTGAATTCAGTGAATAAGAGTGCGAGCGGCAAATAAGAAAGGGAGAGCGGGCGGGAGAGAGACCGAGAGGGATTGGGTGTGTGAGAGAGAAGCTGTATGTTGCAAGTTGTGCCACCGCCATGGATTAAAGTCACTGGCGCTTGGAGGCAAATGTAGTATTAGTCACTTTAATAATTAATCACCCTCTGAGCATGTTCTTTTAAGCCACATGCTGACCCATTTTTTTTTTTAGTTTTAATTCTGCTCACCCAACCAAAATAAACCCCATTTCACATGAGCTCGAGTTAAGAGACGTGAGGATGTTTTCAAGTCCCCCAGGTCAGACATGCTCATCTATTATCGGCATTTCCAGCTTAAATAATGGAATTTTTGTATAGTTTATGGCATTCAAAACCTCAGAGGCATGCAGAGATGGCGAGAATCGTGAGTCCAATAGGCCTGCATGGATCCTTCCTGGAGATATAAGAGCTCCATATGTGGCCCATCCAAACTGAAAAGAGAGCTCCTGCAGTGCTCCTCCTGGCTTTGATGCTCAGCACGACAAATGCAGATGGTTGTGTCCCAAGTCTCCAGGCCTTTCTTGTCACCTTCCCCCTACATCATTCTCTCCACCTACAGAAAATATGCGTCGTGGCCATTAGCCCCCTACCTAGCCCTGGCTTTCTGCTTTCCTTCCGGCTCCAGGCTTCTTTCTGCCAGGGCAAAGCGAACTACTGGAGCGTTCATCATTGCTGGCTAGTTTTGAATGGGACTCAACAGAGCAAAAGGGAGACATTTAAGGGCATAAAGCAGACAGCGAAGAAAAAAGGAAGGTGAAGGCGAACTGATGCGGCTATATTTTTTCACCTTCGGATAGTCCCTCGCTTGCAGGATTCAAAGCCAACACGGGTTCCAGGATGGATGAATAGCGAACTTAACTGGGAAGCCCTGAAAAATAGAGATCAAAGCATGGGTTTGCACACAGTTTTTTTTTTTTTTGTTCACTATGAGTAAAAGTTGTTTCATGCGAGCCAAGACTTCTTTTGCACCTACAATATAAAAGCATGATGCAAGCTCCAAACAAATGGAGGTACAAGGCTTGTCGTTTGCAAATACTAACCCTTTCCAAATCGTTTTTTTCCAAATCTCTTTGGCACAAGCCAATTAACCTCACAATTCCAAGACCAGGGTGCCGGTTTTAATTGATTACATGCCTTCAGCTGATTCAATTATCAATTACAGCCCTCTTTTCTAGATTGCCAGTTTCATGCTGTTTAAATGAAACTGATCTACACGGTCAGCACAATGTCCTTAAAATCACACGTGTGTTGGTGTTTTATTTCTCAAAGCCCACACACACACACACACACACACACCAAAAAAAAAAAAAGTTTCCTGAACTGTGTTCTATCCAATGCCAAGCAACAGACGCTGGGAGAAGTGAAAGGATTTTGATTTCGCAATACATGCAACCTCTCCTCCCTGCATTCAAATAAATCAATTATGCAAAGATGTCAAGCAAAACAAAATGCTGTGATTGCATTAGTTACAAATTACTTCCAAAGCGTTTCATCCTGACAGCAGCTCTACGGAGCACTATTTTGCAGAAGCGTGGAACCAATTATCAGCTCAAATTTGCTTAATGCTCCAGGCTTGCCTATGATTAATAATTTACCAGGGTGGAGAGAAATGGTTCACACAGCATTTATTTTAAAAAAAAGAAAAAAAAAGGTATATATTGGGAAACTGGACAGTGTATATGGCAGAGCTGAGGAGGAGGAGAAGAAAATGAGTCACCTGATGAGGAGAACAGTGTGCTATAAAGAGTTCATCACTGTAAAAGGTGATAATAATCGTTGTATTAGGGTGCTATTTAGACAAGAATAGAAAGCGAGCTGCAGAGTTATATCCAGCTAGGATCTGGAGCACCCAGTCATTTCAGTAGCAGGGCCTGCATGTGGGCAGAAATCTGTGGGCAGAGTTATTGACCATGATTGCCTGCACATGTCTGGTTACTGATTGTGGCTTAATAACGCCCCTGTAGCCACTCAAAAGAAAAAAGTTTTTTTTTTTTCCTTTCTATCTTTCTTTCTTTTAAGTCAATTCAATTCAGTTGTACTTGTATAGTGTTTTTCACCATACACACTGTGATAAACCAGCTTCACAGAAATCCTAGATCTAGATGTATATACCGAATGAGCAATTTAGTGACAAAAACAAATCAAGAAAATCTCCCTTAAATGTCCTCATGAGGAGGAAATCAGTGACATTAAACAAGTGTAGCTAAAAGTACTAATGGTGCTGATTGTATTTACGACTTGAATGCACCACAAAGTCGTAATTACGAGTCTGAAACTAAAGGGGTTCTTTAAACTCAAAGAAATCAGTGTATGTAACTGTACTGTAGTTGACAGTAAATTTGATTCATTTAAACGTTTACTCATGTCACAAGCTGATTTCAGTTAGTTTTTAGTTAGCGTGTTTGGTTTATACAGCAAAATGACTGACGTACAAGTAAATTGATTTACACCCAAGCACAGATAAGAGAGAAATTGTTTAATTATGATATCATATGTAGCAATAAAGTATACAGTGGCTTCATGTTGTTTTTCTTTGGCTGCTCCATGTTTAGGGTCACTACAGCTGACCATACAATCTGCATCTTTGATTTTGGTACAGGTTTTACACCGGCTACTCTTCCTGACACAGTCTTCCAATTTTATCTGGCTTGGAAGCAGCACCGAGAATTAACTCCACAGTGGCTGGGTCAGTTCCCTGTCCAGGAATTAAACCCACTGAGCATGTGGAATACTGCTACTGGACCAACAGGGATTTTACAGTGGCTTTATACATTGATTAAAAACATACATAAGTTCTTTCTTTGTTCATTATTTTCTACAAGAGTAAAACCTTGCTGTGTTTTTTGCATTGTATTAAGAAAAGGTACACCTCCATCTTGCTCTGACCACCTGATCACCACTGGAACGCACCTGATGTCGTAATTACAACTTCCCAACTCGTAAACATGAACTACCAAAAACAACTTGAACACAACTTGAACACGAAGTAAGAGATGAGCACAGGATAATCTTGATGACTACAGCAGTGGGAAAGAAAAAAAAAATGCAGTATCCAGGTATTGCGTATTTGGGAAGAAAAAACAAATCTCTGAAGTTTTTTTTTTGCAGCAAGAGTTGTGTGACAAGTACAGAAGTAGAGAAGCCAGATGAATCAGGCGGATCTAGAGAGTGAGAGGAGATGCAGCGGTAGGAGTGGATCAGGATTTGGCAGTGTTGTGTGTTGTGAAGTCTGTGTTCTGGTTGTTCATCTTTGTTATTGTATTGTTTGGCATTTAAGCTTGTGTTTAAACCTTGGAAAAAATTGTTTAAATGCACAATTATCATGCAAAATTTGATTATAGATTCGGGTTCTTATGAATTATAAATCACGTGGCATGAATTCTAAATATTATTAATATTTTAATCACCCATGTGTGAGAATACTGTGAGTTTATAAGAAATTAAACATTATGCCAAAAAAAAAAACCAAATATTTAACATTCAGGTCTAAATATAATGTTGATGGAAAAAAATATACAAATATAACACAGACTACATAGCAAGACATGTTGCATTGAGTATTGCAGAAGAGTCCAAAGAGCGAAGGTAATCACGAAGGACTCAATATTTAGTTTGTACACTCATTTGCACTGCGAAAATGCACTTCTGGTTAGATGCTAACTGTATTTCGTTGTCTTGTACCTACATGTGCAGTGACAATAAAGTTGAATCCAATCAAATCTAAATTTTCTGTACATTTGTAACAAGCAGTCCAGACACATGAACTCCCTGAAGGTATATTTGTTGAATTGTTTGTACTGTACGTCCCAAACCGTTTCATTATACTGTACACACATCCAATATAATTCCTCCTTTATTGGTCTCAGCTGCAGATTGAAAATTGACAATAAAGAAATGAGAAATAAACACAATCCAACAGGCTTCAGATTCCATACAGGATACGCTTGTCTATTTCCATGTCACATTTTCATGTCTCATTAAATACACTCAGATATGGCTAGAAAAAGTAAACATTATTATTAGTATATGATTGTGTGTGTGATACGCTCTTTAAAAAAATTGTCAGTAGGTCGATGTATTTTTTTTTATATCAAAGTATAAATATATGACAATTCAACCGTAATGACATCCAGACGTTTTTTTTTGTTTGTTTTTTTTTTTTAATTTTGCCATTGTTGATATTGATATCTTTTTAAAAAGAATTAATATAAAGCTTGATTAAAGACACCCAGCAGATTAATTTAAAAAAATAAAATAAAATAGGGGACAGTTTATGTTAATTAGATGCATATCAGGCTGAATTGGGGCATGTTATATGCATATGATATGTAAATAAGGGATTAGTGGTTGGAAGTTTGTGTACAGCAGAAGCTGATTCAATTCCACTCCAGTATTGTTTTGGTGGTGTCTGATTCCGTGTTACCGACAGCCGATACTGAATTATTTATTTATATATTTATTTGTTTGTTTGTTTGTCTGTTTGTTGTTTGTTTGTGTGCTTTCTTGTTTGCTTGCTAGTTAATTTGTTTGTGTGTTTGTTCATTTGTTTGTTTTCAAAATTGTACAACAGATGTGTGAAAAGTCATCTGTTAATTACTTACTTGTTTGTTTGTTTGTTTAGTTAGTTAGTTAGTTTGTTTGTTTGTTTGTCTGATTTTGTTATTTGGTTATTTATTTGGTTATGTATGTATTTGTTTGATTAATTGATCGATTGATTGATTGATTGATTATTTGTTTGTTGGCCTGCTTGATTGCTTGCTTGTTAATTTGTTGGTGTGTTTGTATTTATGTGTTTGTTTGTTTGTTGTTTTCCAGCTAATCAAAATTGCACAACAGATGTGTGAAAAGTCAAACCATCTGTTTACTTCCTTAGTTGTTTGATTGGTTAGTTAGTTAGTTAGTTAGTTAGTTTTTAGTTTGTCATATTTTGTTATTTATTTGGTTATTTATGTTTGTTTGTTTGTTTGTTTGTTTGTTCATTTGTTTATGTGTTTGTTTTAATGTTTGTATTTATGTGTGTGTTTGTTTGTTTGCTGTTTTCCAGCAATTCAAAATTGCACAACAGATGTGTGAAAAGTCAAACCATCTGTTCACTTCCTCACTTGTTAGTTAGTTAGTTAGTTAGTTAGTTAGTTAGTTACTTAGGTAGTTAGTTTTTTATTTGTTTGTCCTTTTTGAATATTTGTTTGTTTGTTTGTTTGTTTGTTTGCTTGCTTGCTTGTTTGACATATTTTACCATTGCTGCTTGATCAACACACAGATTTTTCACAGCAATAACACTAGATATTATTTAAAGCCTGATATAATCAATGTTACTGCTTCCAGCAATGTGGACACTAAATACTGATTTTATGACCTCTACTGTTGCATTAGCTTTTGTGTAGCAATGTAAAATGTGACAGGTTTATGGGAGTCTTTGCGTATTTCCGAGTGTAAAGCAGTCAGAGATTTAAAGAGGGACTATTTACCAAGAGAGCTTACACTAAATAATAAAAGAAGCTCTTCAGTTGTCTAGCAGTGTTCATGATGGAATGGACATGTTTGCTTTGCTTATTTCAGAAGGGTTAAGGGAATTCAGAGCCTTAAAATAAGATCCTTAAGCATCTACTGTTTGGTCTATAAATGTTCCTGGAAGTATAGTTGAGGTCTGCGATGTTTCAGAGATGTGTTCTAAAATATCCAGAATGATAAAAATAATAGTATCAACACTTGAATCCTTTTTTTTTGCCAGATAGCATGAGGTTAATGGGGTTAGGAAGTCTGGCGCAGACTCACTATTTTATTCCTGCATGGTAACTGTATTTTGAGATTCCTGTGAGATTTGTTAACATTACCTCTCCCGTGCTCTGCTTCCGACCTTAGGTTAGAACCTCCCAGTCCCCCCCATACACACTATGCTATGGCTATGCTATTACCTGCCTTTCCCAGGTTGTTTATTGAGCCACTGAGGAATTGCTGCTTTCCTCCAATCTCAGCAGTCTGACATAAAAAGTCTCGGCGTCTTGGCATGCCAGCTGGCTAATTTCCCTGGGCAGTGAGCTAGGTCGGCCCCGGCCTCATCAGCAATGAGAACGCCTCACGAGGAGTGATGGGGAAAACTGGATCCAGCAGAAATGCAGCGGGGCGCTACCCTGAAAGAATGGTGCACAGGAGCCGGGATTTTTCATGGTCCTCTTAGCATAATGTAATATATGCAAGGAGTTTATTTACTAAGCGCATGCACTGTGTCTGAAATAAAACCTACCAAGATAAATGGAAATGAAATCAAGTCTGAAATTGTGTAACTTTTAATGCAGAGCATTCTGTGTTATAGAGATTTGTAGTGATAGCTCATAAAGCTCATTAATTGCGTGCTGCAGATTTAAAATGGCAAACTAGGTGTGCATGGTGAGGCCCTTTATGGCAGCTTTGTGCATTTCAATGAGCAATCATAGCCCTTTGCCAACAAAAGTAGATCCCAATCAGTATGGCCATATGGTTAAAAGCTCGATCTAAGTCGCATTTACTGCAGCAGAGAATAAAAGTATGAGCGTGCTACTGAAAATTGGCTTCATTCCATCAATTTTTGACAAATGCTCATTTTTGTGTAGTATATAAGATCAAACCTACATCTGGCTGGTGTAAATGTTGTAGCATAATAATAATAATAATAATAATAATAATAATAATAATAATAATAATAATAATAATAATAATAATGGGCTGGTATGATGGTTTGCAGACTCTGCAAAATGTTAATAATTAAAATAAATAAATAAGACAGATTAATGGTTAACACATTTGTCACGCACCTCCGAGGTTGGAGGTTTGATCAGTGATTCTTGCCACTGCCTTGGAAGTGTGGAGTTTATACGTCCTTTCTGTGCTCCAGCGGTTTCCTCTATGTTCTCCAGTTTCCTCCCTCAGCCCAAAGTCATGTGTCAGGCTGATGGACATCTTAAAATTATCCATAGCATGTGAAGGGGTGTGAGTGTGTGCACATTTGTCCCCTCTGATGGATTAGCACTCTGTCCAGGGTGTCCCCTGCATTGTACCTCAAATATATGGAATAGTCTCCAGGTTCACTGTGACCTTGTGTAGGATAACTGGTCCAGAAAATGGATGGATGGGGGGATGGATGGATGGATACAAAAGGGCCACTTGTGATATCCATATTGTCTTATTTTTTGTTAAGAAATGACTGGGCCTTCTATAGACTGTGTAATTAATGGAAAGTGTTCGTATTTAACCATAGACGAGCTAGTGGCTCTGAAATTGATCACTCTGAATGGAAGTCACTTATAGTTATAGACAGATAGAGACTATAATCTCTACAGAGTCTGAGAGATCAGTCTCAGAAGCAGCCGAGTCTGGATCAGTGTCTTTGAACTGTCAGATCTTGTGTGGTCTCATGCACAGCTCTTCACTTCATGCAGAGCAGATATTGAAGGAATAACGGTGTATTAAAATAAAAAAATATGTTTCAATTAAAAAAAAAAGTTTTTTAGAGTAGTCATTCAGTTCACTGTAGAATTGGCTTCATCGAGTCTGAAATATTTTCGGACTAACAAAGTACATTTAGCTGCTTTCTTTACCATCTGCTTGTATCTCCTTACCATCTGTCTCACTGTTATTTTTTTCTTTCTCAATGACTAGAGTATGTAAGACCTAAAAGAGATACATTTGGTTTATATAATAGAAAAAAATAAATAAAATAAAATAAAATAACAATCCCACAATAAATCGTGTTATTCATACATACACTATATTGCCAAAAGTATTCGCTCACCCATCCAAATAATCAGAATCAGGTGTTCCAATCACTTCCATGGCCACAGGTGTATAAAATCAAGCACCTAGGCAGGCAGACTGTTTTTACAAACATTTGTGAAAGAATGGGTCGCTCTCAGGAGCTCAGTGAATTCCAGCGTGGAACTGTGATAGGATGCCACCTGTGCAACAAATCCAGTCGTGAAATTTCCTCGCTCCTAAATATTCCACAGTCAACTGTCAGCTGTATTATAAGAACGTGGAAGTGTTTGGGAACGACAGCAACTCAGCCACGAAGTGGTAGGCCACGTAAACTGACGGAGCGGGGTCAGCGGATGCTGAGGCGCATAGTGCGAAGAGGTCGCCAACTTTCTGCAGAGTCAATCGCTACAGACCTCCAAACTTCATGTGGCCTTCAGATTAGCTCAAGAACAGTGCGCAGAGAGCTTCATGGAATGGGTTTCCATGGCCGAGCAGCTGCATCCAAGCCATACATCACCAAGTGCAATGCAAAGCGTCGGATGCAGTGGTGTAAAGCACGCCGCCACTGGACTCTAGAGCAGTGGAGATGCGTTCTCTGGAGTGACGAATCGCGCTTCTCCATCTGGCAATCTGATGGACGAGTCTGGGTTTGGCGGTTGCCAGGAGAACGGTACTTGTCTGACTGCATTGTGCCAAGTGTAAAGTTTGGTGGAGGGGGGATTATGGTGTGGGGTTGTTTTTCAGGAACTGGACTTGGCCCCTTAGTTCCAGTGAAAGGAACTCTGAATGCTTCAGCATACCAAGACATTTTGGACAATTCCATGCTCCCAACTTTGTGGGAACAGTTTGGAGCTGGCCCCTTCCTCTTCCAACATGACTGTGCACCAGTGCACAAAGCAAGGTCCATAAAGACATGGATGACAGAGTCTGGTGTGGATGAACTTGACTGGCCTGCACAGAGTCCTGACCTCAACCTGATAGAACACCATTGGGATGATTAGAGCGGAGACTGAGAGCCAGACCTTCTCGTCCAACATCAGTGTGTGACCTCACAAATGCGCTTCTGGAAGAATGGTCAAAAATTCCCATAAACACACTCCTAAACCTTGTGGACAGCCTTCCCAGAAGAGTTGAAGCTGTTATAGCTGCAAAGGGTGGACCGACGTCATATTGAACCCTATGGATTAGGAATGGGATGTCACTTAAGTTCATATGCGAGTCAAAGCAGGTGAGCGAATACTTTTGGCAATATAGTGTATGTTTTACAATGAATTGTGTGTATTATAGTTTTATGGCAATGACGAGATCTTGTGTTAAAGAATAAACTATTATATTCCATAATAGTAACAGTGTTTCGTAGGATACATTCTTTTCACCATCCAAGTTAACTGATGGATCCGAACTTACCTCTGTCACACCTACACCTGTACTTATACACATGACCTATTTAGTTTCAATGTAGTTATAAAATAATCCATAGTAGTGATTGCTGCATATTTCTATTTATTGCTGTTACAGTAAATAGCATAGGGGTGGTGGTAGCTCAAGTAGTTAAGGCTCTAGGTTATTGATTATAAGGTTGGGGTATTGCCAAAATGCCACTGTTGGGCCCCTGAGTAAGGCCCACAACCCTCTCACCCCACCCCCATGCTCCAGGGGTGCTGTATCATGACTGACCCTGCTCTGACCCCAACCCTCCAAGGATGGGATATGTATATGTGACAAGTAAAGGCTGCTTAACTTAACTAGCTTAGAAACATGCTGCCCATTCATTTACCTGGTCAGGGTATGGAAACCTAGTTGATTAATTGGATATGTGTAAGAGACAATAACATACTCCTGATGGGATGCAAGTTCATTGTAGGGCAACCCACACATTCACACATACACTTGGGGTTATAAGTTTAAAAAAGGCCGTGCAGACTCTGCAAAATGTTAATAATTAAAATAAATAAATAAGACAGATCATAAAAATTGCATTTTGTTTTTTAGTTAGTTCTGCCCCGAATAAACTACTTCACAGCGGATATTTACATAAAGTCCACAAGACTGAATCATAACTGAATTTACACAACTGAACTAGTTCAAAAGTTTACATGAGCTTGAGTCTTAGTCCTGTGTGTTTAATGATCAGTGATCAGTAGTTCATGAATTTGTTGTTGGTCCTGAGCAGTTCTTGAGAAGAAAATCCTCTAAGCCCTGCTTTGCTTTTCCAGCAGTGGCTATATGATGGTGAGATGCAGCTTTTCCCACTCATTATAACTCTACACATACATACATTACATACACTGATCAGGCATAACATTATGACCACCTGCCTAATATTGTGTTGGTCCACCTTTTACTGCCAAAACAGCCCTGACCCATCATGGACTGTTCTATCCCGTCTGACACCTTCCTATCAGAACCAGCATTAACTTTTTTTTAGCAATTTGACCAACATGTGGCTCGTCTGTTGTATCAGACCACACAGGCCAGCCTACACTCCCCACGTGTGTCAATGGCCACCCATTACCTTGTTACCATTTCACCACTGTTTCTTCCTTGGACCACTTTTGATAGATACTGACCACTGCAGACCGGGAACACCCCACAAGAGCTGCAGTTTTGGAGATGCTCTGATCCAGTGGTCTAGCCATCATTGTCAAACTCACTCAAATCCTTACGCTTGCCCATTTTTCCTGCTTCTAACACATCAACTTTGAGGACAAAATGTTCACTTGCTGTCTAATATATCCCACCCACTAACAGGTGCCATGATGAGGAGATCATCAGTGTTACTTACTTCACCTGTCGGTGGTCATAATGTTATGCCTGTTCAGTGTATACTAATACAGGTAATATTACAAAACGTTCAAACGTTCACTGATTCTCTAAAAGGCAACACAATATATTAAACTCCGGGGGGGGAGTTTAATATATAGAAGCTACTTTATACCCTTTAGAAGCTACATAAGATATGTACATGTTTCCCAGAACACAAAATAATAAGATTCACACCTGTTCAGAAATTGACATCCCCCAACTCTTTAATGTAAGATGTTTTCTTCTAGAGCATCAGTGAATGTTTTGCACACTGTATAATAGTTGTGTATGAGTCCTTGAGTCGTGAAAAGATGGATCTCATCATCATATAGCTCCTGCTGGAAAGTGGGTGTTAGAAATATGCTGGAAAGTATGTGCATGATCTGGTGAGTTTTTCTGAAGAGCAGTGGCCAGTTGAACAGCTCAGGACAAAGTAAGTACTCGAGAAGAACTATTCTAAAATATAAAGACGGTCACTGATCATACAGGTTACGACAAACAGGATTAAAAATCAAGTATATGTACACCTCTTATGATTTATTTATTTCCTTTTAATTATTAACTCTGAAAAATGCATGTAAATTTATGACCTCAACTGTATTCACACCTAGGACAGTATATTTTTAGTGGCATAGTTTTGAGATGATATCAGAATTCCTGAAAGAAACTCTTAACAGAACCTCTGCAAAGACAGTAACCGGGTTCTCACCGGGGACCCTGGAGCTGAGAGACAGCAATGCTACCAGCTGTAGCACCATGCCACCCACATGATATTCAGACATCTCAAATATCACACAAGCATTTTTTTATAGAACAGAATAATTAGATTGTTGTCTCAGTTCCAACATGCACACCTCACAGTCATAATGTAATAATAACTTAATCATTTTTCATTGTGTTCCATGTAGCTACTACATTCTAAGCCTCAGGGTTCGGAAATGGAAATGAGGTTAAAACATGTTAAAGTATATGTACTGTACAAAGCTGATGCAACTGTACAACCGTACACAGCACATGAAATACAAGCACAAAGTAGTGGACTCATGTACGGTATGAAGAATGTTGGTGCATCCCATCAGCTGAAGCACACAAATGTTATTTTCTAACCCTTCATAACCACTTTGACAAATGGACAAAATGTTACGCTTTCACAGCTGATATATTTCTATCATTTATTGACTCTCAATTTGAACTCATCCAATATACCACCGCCCCACGCCCCCCACCCCAGCGAATGATTTACCCTGGTGAAATTTTGTAGCGTCAGCTCTTTTTCCAACTGTTTGCTCCTCACCTCTGCATCATCCTCTGGATTTGTGGATAACTACTGTTGCAGTGATGGAGATTGCAGCAGTTAAAGCTCAGTGGAACACCGAAAAGATGGATGACGTTTGTGGGAACAATCCATACAGCAGGAGGGCTATTATGAGAAGGAGGAGGAGGAGGAGGAATGCAGGAGAGTAAAGGAGATTGATCAGAAACGAATGGACAAAGGCGAGCAGGGAGAAGCGCTCCGTCATGGTGACAGTACTCCGCCTCGCCCAGCGTGGCACGTGTGCCTGATTCCAGATGGTCGTGTCCACTCTAGCGGCTGGGGGTCTTTACATTCGTTCACTGTGCCTGCCGGCAATCTGGGTTCCCCGGGCAGAAACCCATACCTCAACCCACAACCTAATCACAAGCATATTCAATTAAAGTCAACTGATTATTATTTGTAAAGCACTTTTTTTGGAAGTGCTGTAATGTAAGAGGTAACAGGAATTTATATCACGGTTGCTGGTCACAACTGCAAATGGAGAGAATGTATAAAGTTCTTTAATTAAGAGAAAAATCACTGCCAGTTTTTCCCTTTATATTAGACCATGCCTTCACTTATGAATTAAAAGGAAACTTTACAGACTCAGAAGCCAGCAAAACATTGACTGTGTTACAGAATGTAAATGAATTCAAAAATCAGCTTTATTTTATAGATGTGTGCAATGACAAATTTGTGTCTCTGATTCGACAGTACGACAAAGATTCCATTTCCTGTATTTAAACAGGAAAAATTCTCTCAGCTGTAGAATCGTGTGCTGTGTGTGGGTTAGCACTTTTCTGTTTTGACCTACTTGAGAGGGACATTTGGTGGAAGGGTATATGAAAGACAGGCAGCTCCCTGAAGATAAAAGGTTATGTGTAGTGTGTGTGTGTGTGTGTGGCTTAACCTGTAGGCATTCACAAGCAAAAACACACATGCAATGCTGGAGGCAAACACAAAATAAAGAAAGATCACCCAAGAAAGTGAATGCTCTTTCATTTTCTCCTTCATTCACAAATAAACATGTACACACTAGCATAATATCAGATGTGTAAAAAAACACAAATGTCCAAGTGGACAAGTATGACCTTAAAGCAAAAAAAAAAAAGAAGTATATGCACTTCCCATGACCTGTTCTCATAGTGGCTTTTGAAACATCTGACAACGATGCGAGCAGCAAAGCAAAGCTCTCTGATCACGGCCGTTCTGCTCATAAAGCCGCATAACTTGAGACAAGTTAATAAAGGTGGAGGTCTTGATAAATAGAGTGAGGGAGATGTGTGGTGGAACGGTTGTATATCATGGCAGAAAGAAAGAGGGTGTATCTATTGTTCAGAGTGACACGAAGGAAATGAGTGTGTTCACCAGGCAGAGGAGAGCGCTCGGCACGCAGCTGGCAGGAACGATAGAGATAACGAACGAGAGCGTGACACACAGGCTGCTGAGGCTTCTGAGAAGATATATATATATATATATATATATATATATATATATATATATATATATATATATATATATATATATATACATTGTGGCAAACGAAGCCATAACTAAAGCAATAACTTCATGGAAATATGAATGAAATACTTACATTTCCTATGAAAATAGGTCTCTGGAGATTGGCGGGTGATAACATCATTTCTCTAGAGTCTAGCATTAAACAATGAATATACTGTAACCCATTGCTGTTGAATTCTCCATGTCTGTTTGGCCAGTAAGTGTTGATTAATTTGCCGGCACCTCTGATCATTGTTCTGGCTTCAAGACAAAATTCAAGCACTCATTCAAATTCTATAATATACAACTAAATAGGGACTTGTCTAGAAAACGCTACAAAAGATCTTGTAACGTGTTGTAGTTTTCTGCTAATGGAATGTTTTATTTAACATTTATGGAAGGAGTCTCCATTGTGTGTGGTTTTTTAACAGAAGGATTTAAATTCTATTCAGTTTATTTGTATAGCACTTTTAACAATGGACATTATCTCAAAGCAGCTTTACAGAAGTATAGAAACATAGAAAAAATTAATAAGAATTAAAGTTAAGTTTATCCCTAATGAGCAAGCCTGAGACGATGGTGGCAAGGAAAAAAACTCGCTGAGATGATATGAGGAAGAAACCTTGAGAGGAACCAGAAGGAAGGAAACCCATCCTCATTTGGGTGACATTGGACATTAAATAATGTGACTGTTGACAATGTCTTTTCTGCAACAGCAACCAAGTTTTCCTCCAAGTCTACAGGATGGTGTGCTTTCTGATTTGCGAGTAAAATGATGCACTGTGCTATTTGTTCGAATAAATTGAAAAGAAAAAAGAAAAACAGGAGAGTGGTGAGGGAATGACTGTTCATAGCTGCTATAACATAAGTGATAACAAGAGCTAGCATGTTTCAAAGGTGTTCCACAAAACAAATTAGTGACTAAAATGGATAAAAAGTGTAATGTGTTCTTCAACACTCCAAGGAGATGCTGTTGCTGGAAAATAATCAACTTTCTGGCATGTCCACTTCACATCTGGCCACATCACCACTTCCTCACTGATTATTTTTCTATATTCTGCTCTAATGAGCACCAAGATAACAAATGAGTAAACACCTAGTGATGATCCACACTTACCACTTTAATCAGGCCCACAAGCATGGAATTATGGTGATGGTAAAATAAATCTCAGCATTACTACCAGAGCCAGAGCATCTCCAATTTGATGAAACTGTATCTCACCTAGGATACTGCTGGCTTTGCAAAAGAAAAAGAAAAAAACTCAGGCATTAGATATGGTTGGTGGTATTTGGGCTAGCTTTGGCCAGGACTCCAGATGTAATAAAAGCCTTGGGTTATTTTTGCACGTATTATTTGCACATATATTATTATTGTTTGCCAGTGTTTGAATTGATACTATTGGTTTTATTGCCATTTGGTTTGATTTCATATAATGAAATGAACCAAAAACTTTTGCGATTAAAACATCTTCCAAAACTCTTTTTTCCAATGGCCAGAAATATAGTGAGAGAGAGAGGTCAACTAACTTTGTTTTTATTTACTTTGTAAATAAATGACCTTGTCTATGGCATCCTGGGTTTTTTTTGTTTGTTTGTTTGTTTTACTTTGTCAGTCCAAATATCTAGAATGTTCTGCAGTTCTACTTTGTACATGTGATTATTGGTTTCTTACATGCTCAAGTTAAGTAGCCTTTATTTGTCACATATGTATTACTGCACAGTGAAATTCTTGGGGGTCAGAGCACGGGGGCAGTCATGATGCAGTGCCCCTGGAGCAAGGGAGTAGGGATTTGGAGGACACTGGAAGCTTGGCAGTGCTGGCGCTTGAACACCAATCTTCTGATCAACAACCCTGAGACTTAAGCACTTGAGCCACCACCGCTCAACAACACAGAAGAAAAGAACACTTCAGGGTTCAATTCATACTGAATTCAATTCAGTTCATAAATGCTTTATACTGTATGTGAAACTTTTCACAAGTGGCTGCTTGTAGTTGATCATTTATGTGTCTAAACTCAACCATATTTGGCTTTATGCCAGGTGATCTCTAGGAAGGCTCCACCTCTGAAGTACATGGTCACTAAACTTGATTTGGTTGGACTAATTATGATTTAATAAAGTTATCCAAAATGGGAAATGAAGTTAAAAGAAGACAAGGACCCCACCACTAACTTCACATTAATTGAGTTATGCAAATTGTTACAAATTAGACCATTAGGACAATGATGCCATATTGGGTCAATGGTGGTCCTGGTGGTCCTTCCTATTAATACTTATGGTGGTGGCTGTTATTGGGAAGAGGACAAACTGTGCATAGCAACACTCAGTAATTATATCTCTAAAGTGACCTATATGATGGATGTAGGTGATAAAAGGACCACTGAGTGTGAATGCGAGGTACATTAGGAGTATCTAATAAACCAGAAACATTGTGTGCATGCTACATTTTTTAATAAGATTTTTTTTTAGGTGAAATGCAGAGAAACTTTTAGTTCTAGCTTCATTTAATAAACCACTGAAGGCTAAGAGAAATCCTGTTAACGGACGACACAAAGATTAACCAAACGTTTGCAGTGCTGCTGCATTGTGTAATGTCATTTATTGCCGTTCTCTTTGAACTTGTGAACTTGTGAGCTGGGGAATGAAGAGCGTTCTTGAAAATGTACTGAAAAGTGAGCTAGGAATGTTAAAGACACAGAATGAAAGAAAAAGTGGCACGGGTGGCATGTTATAGACAAAGTGCTGTACCTTGAAACCGTCTTAAATGTTTTGTAGACGAAACTGTTTTGTAGACATTCGACAACATGAAATACACTACCAGTCAAAAGTTTGGACACACCTTCTAATTCAATGTTTTTTGTTTAGTGACTTATTTTCTAGAACATTACTGGAGATTTCAAAACTATGAAATAACACACATGGACTTTAAGTAATCCATATGTAACGGCAACAAAAAAACAGTTACTTGTTATTTTAAGACACGAAGGTCAGGTGTTCTGGAATAGTTCTTGCAAGAACAGTCTTGTCAAGTGCATTTGCAAAACCCATCAAGCACCATGATGAAACTGGCTCACATGAAGACCATCCCAGTAAAGCAAGACCAAAACTCACCTCTGCTGCAGAGGAGAAGTTCATTTAGAGTTACCAGCCTCAGAAATCACCAATTAACAGCACCTCAGATTAGAGCCGTTATGAAGGCTTTACAGAGCATCAGTAGCAGACATATCTCAATATCAACTGTTCAAACGAGATTATTGTGTATTTTGGCCGCCTTCAGAATTGTTTTACAATGTAGAAAGAAATAAACATCAGGAAAGACCATGGAATTAGAAGATGTGTCCAAACTTTTGACTGGTAGTGTAAATGTAGCTAGAACTGAATAGAACATGATATGCTGCTCTTTAACCGATTAAAAGAGTGTTGGTGAATTGGTGTGCTGTATGAGGATTGAAACACTTTCGGATGTGTTGGTACTGGAAAATAATAACATTAATGTTTGATAACATTTAATGGAAAAAGCCCGAAAGTTCTGTTTGTTCACACAACACAAAAGCTGAATTAAATCCGGTTTTATGATTAATACACAAGGAATGCTCTTAAAGGAGAATAATCACAGATAGTTTCCTATAAGAGCATGCCCTGAGTGTTTTCTTCCTCCAAGGACACAGCAATAGATTCATAAAATTGGAATAAGAATTTTAACTAGTTCTTTAACTAGTACTAGTCATGAGCTAGTTAGGAAAATAGTTTTTTAGAGGTGAAATACTTAGATATGTGTATTTCTTAATTAGTAATTAAGAGAGAGAGAGAGAGAGAGAGAGAGAGAGAGAGAGAGAGAGAGATTCAATGGTCATGCTTAATAGTGGTACTGCTAACTCTTGAAATGGTGTAAAAAACCTCTCTTTCTGTCTCACACACACACACACACACACTGACACACACACACACAATATCTATCAGTATATCTATGTCTTTTTACCCATTTCACTTTCTTTTCCTTGAGTCTGTCTCACATCTGTGACAGACTGATACTACTTTACCCAAGGAACTTCGGTAAACATTGTTGCTACAGCAACCTGATGATACAGTGCCAGAAATACCACACATACACACACACACACACACACACACACACAGGTTTGACTTATCCCTGTGTAGACCTTCCTTTTCTTTTTCTAACTGGAAAAATGTCACAACAAGGTCAAAACTCTCAGATATTCCTCTAGTTTTTGGGCCATTTGGTCTCAACCAAGATATAAAAACATGTCCATACAAAAAACATAGCCACACACACACACAATTTACTTTCCCTTTAAGGAAAAAAAACAAAACAAGCCAACAATAGTTGTGGAGCTGCAGGAGCTCAGGCGTGAGGCTGAGATGAGGGACAGTGATGGAGAGCAGATGAAAGGGAGCGATACAGAAGGCACCTGTGCTCCTGCTGAACAAAACGGCCTTGCGGAAAAAGGAGAGGAAGGAAACGTTGCTTTGTCCCCGCTGAGACGAATGCTGACAACATGCATATTTTACTCAACCGAGGATGGTTCACATCTTCGGTGTAAAGTTTACTCATGAGCTGCAGAAGTTTCTTTGAGGTGTCAGTCAAACATGCAGCGCATCTTAAATCAAAAACATCCTATGATGACGGAAATATTTCGGATGTATGTACATTGTGGTTGTGATTGAGCTGCCATGTGAAAGAGCATGAGACGTGGGTATTTTTGAAAATGCAATTTTTACAAGCCGGTTTAAAGAGAGCATTTTGAAAATATCTTCTACAAAAACAGCAAGAATGCAAAAACAATTTTTGCATCATCCCAGTGATAGTATATCATAAAGTGCTATTTCAGACATATCAGAAATAACATTAATAGCATATGTACTGAGAAGTCAAACAGGGATTTGACTGAATTGGTAAATGGAGTGTGTGTGTGGGGGGGGGGGATGTGTAAAAAAAAATACACACAACACACACACACATTCTGCTTTAGTTTTAGGGTTTTATTTAAAATATCCAGTTTGTAACAGCACAACTTAATTCATTTACATTTGACAGACTCCCTTATCCAGAGAGAGATTATTACAGTTTATCTCATTTTATACAACTGAGGGTTAAGGGCCTTACTCAGGGGCCCAGCAGTGGCAGCTTGCGATTCAAACTCACAACCTTCCAATCAGTAACACTTTAACCACTAAGCTATCACATCCCCATCAGACACAGGGTATAATAATAAGTGAAATTTACTTTTCATTACATACACCTGGTAACAAGGTAACAAACTGGTTAGCAGCCATTGGGGTGGTGGTAGCTCAAATGGTTAAGGCTTAAGGCTAAGATCAGGATTCAAGCGCCAGCACTGCCAAGCTGCCACCATTGGTACCTTGAGCAAGGCCCTTAACCCTTCCCTGCTCCAGGGGCACTGCATCATGGATGACCCTGTGCTCTAACCCCAACTCACAACAATGGGATATGTGAAGAAAGAATTTAACTGTGCAGTAATGTATATGTGACAAATAAATACAACTTAACTAACAACTTAAACAGAGCCCTAACATAGCTCATGCAGGGGGTAAAACAGTGTGACATTCACATTTAAAAAACAAAAACAATTGTTTCTGATTTTCCCTGTACCTGTACCAGGTCTTACACGTGCAGCAGGATTTGATAATCCGGTTTCCAGATCCTTGTGTTATTATGGTTTAATGAGCAGCACTTTCGCTCACTGAATCCCAGTGTGATGAACTTACACAGTAACTGAATAACTCCAGATTCAGAAAAGCTATTTAAAACCTTATTATTATCTCTCTCTCTCTCTCTTTTTTTTTTTGCTCGTTTAATTTACTTTGTCGTCTCATAATAAATTATTATCCCATTATATCTGGGGTTAAGTATGCAACTCTTGACTTGACTTCTAAGCATTTTAATGAAAAATATCAACAACAACAACATTAGACTAATGATGTGAATATAAATCCTACCAGCTTTCCCTACCAGACATTTCACCCATCTTAACGCAAGGCTAGGCAACATTAACAGCCATTGTGGGTGGGCCATATCCGAAGTGCACTCATTAAGAGCATCTTAGAAGTTTAAAGCAATAGTACAGACAAAAATATAGCAATATAATACACACAATGTTTCTTTATTCCAAAGGAAAGTGATCTGTCAAGACGTTTGGACAAATCTCTTAGTAATGGAAATGTGTATGTCTAAAATCTTCCACGTTTATCACACATTTAACTACATCACTATCATGTGGGTCGAATTCTCAAACAGACTCGATTAGGTGAGAATGTAGGAAACTCTGTTTACTAAGACTTGAAAAATAATGAGCTAAATATAGTCATAGAATCCATTCAGAAGCAGAATCATTACCTATCTGAACAAATAGCTGGAAGTCATTCAATATAATACGCATCCTCATAATATAGCATTCCAACAGCGTCTGTGTTTCAAGAGTTAGAAATTGTTGGTACATTAGCGAGTGTTAGCGAGATCATCAGTGCATTCGGTAACCAATATTTTTCAGGAATATTTGAAATATGAGCACTCATCAAATGAAAATAAGGAAGAAAAAAGAATGAAGGAACATTTTTGACATCTTTACTGAACACCACTCCATCCAGGGTGTATCCTGCCTTGATGCCCAATGACGCCGATATAAATCTGATAAGCGGTACAGACAATGAAATGAAAAAATTACTGAACACCATATTGTGTCCGAAATGTCCATCCATACATCCATAGATCCAACCATCCATCCATTCATTCAATCATCCATCTATCCATCCATCCATCCATCCATCCATCCATTCATTCATCTATTCAAACTTTCATCCATCAGTCCATAAATTAATTTATCCATCCATCCAACTATCCATCCACCCCTCCATCCACCATTCATTCATTCATTCGTTCATTCATTCATTCATTCATTCATTCATTCATTCATTCATCCATTCATCCATTCATTCGTCCATCCATCCATCCATCCATATATTCATTCATTAATTCATCCATCAATCCATTTATTTATTCATCCATCCATCCATTTATTTATTATTAATATGTATTATTCATTCATTCATTCAGTCACCAATCCATCTATACATCACTCCATCCACCCATCCATTCATCCATTTTTTCATTCATTCATTCATTCATTCATTCATTCATCCATTCATTCATCCATTTATTTATTAATCCATCCATCCATACATACATACATTCATTCATTTATCCATCCATCCATTCATTCATTCATTCATTCATTCATTCATTCATTCATTCATCCATCCATACATCCCTCCATCCATCCATCCATCCATCCATCCATCTATCTGTCCATTCATTCATTTATTCATCCATCCATACACCAATCCATCTATATATCTCTATATATATATATATATATATATATATATATATATATATATATATATATATATATATTCATCCATCCCTCCATCCATTCATTCATTCATTCATTCATTTATTCATCCATCTATACACCAATCCATCTATACATCCCTCCATCCATCCATCCATACACCAATCCATACACCAATCCATCTATATATCCATCCATCCATCCATCCATCCATCGAATGATTCATTCATCCATCTATCCACCCACCCATTTTCTATAGCAATTATTCTACACATGGTTGCAGGGAACATGGAGTCTAGCCCAGGAGGAACAAAGCACAAGCCCTGGGACACCCTGTCCAGAGTGCCAGTTCGTCACAGGGCACAATCACACACACTCATACACACTCAAACACCACAGACAATTCAGAAAAGCCACACAGCCTACAGCACATGTCTTTGGACTGTGGGAGAAAAGCAGAGAACCCTGAGGAAACCCCCAAAGCACAGGGAGATGAGGATGGAAGTGAAATTAAGTCCCCATCTTTGAAGGTTTGAGGCAAACATGATAACCACTAAGCCACTAAAAGATGACACTTAAGATAGTGTAGTTATATTACGCCATGCATATCAGCACAGCTGGGATTACCATTGGCCAAATCGCAGCCATGCCGGCATTCAGTAGAACTATGATCCTCCACCTGTCCATCCATGTGTGTGAGACTCATTAGCTTCTCATTAACGCCATATCTCAAGAACAAGTGATTGAATGTTTGTAGGATTTATACAGCATTATCATTGTAAGCAGCAGAACTTAATAGATGCTGGAGTCAATCCAAACCGGATCAAGGTCAAATGTCTGAAAGGACTAGATTTGCTGGCAGAGGAGGTATATGTGAAAGAAGTTATACTTGCTTGAAATATACTGCATTGAACTTAATAAATATAAAAAATTCCAGCAAATTTCTTTATATTATCTTTTAAATTAAGACACATATTTTGGATTAGAGTTTATTGACCTGGGTCCGTTGTGTTTATTTGTGAGTTTGAGTTATTGCCAAATTGGTGAGTTCATTAGTTGCAATTTAATTCAGACATTCCAGGGCTGTTTTTGCATTATGTGCTGTGAAGGTCATTTAGCATAAGCATGCAGAAGTTTCACATAGGTTTGTATTATAACGGTGCCAAATGTTGTCAGTGGTGCAGCTTTAAGCAAATAAACTTGTCACAATTGGAGCTTATAAATCGTAAAGCCATTCAAGGTGCACCATGTGTGTCTACACTTTTATTCTGCTTTCTCTCTCTGGAGGCCTGGGAGCACACACACATGCTGCAGGGCCGAGTTAGGTCACTGATGCATATGTGTGGATGTGTGTGTGTGAGCGAGTGTGAGAGTGTGTATGGGGTCTTGGGGGGGAGTGATGACAACATAAAAGCTCTTTCTTCTTGTCCTCTCTGGCTTCTTTCTCCTGTTCTTTGGGGAAAGAGACTAGGGTTGCCAAGGCGATGAGGTTGGCGGGTCTCACCGTGTGGGAAGCGCGGCAGCTTGTTCTGACATTTACTGAAGAGTGAGGGAAACGGAGGAAAGAGGACAGACGGGGGGAGAGAGCCACTGCACCTGTAAGAGCAGCAGTGAGGCAGCTGGGTGACAGAAATGGAACAGGATGAAAAATACATAAAAACAGTGTGGCATTTTGTATTAACATGTTTGTTTTTGTTGTTTTTTTTTTTTTTAATAATGGTTCACATGACATGTTGTAGTTTGTAGCATTTTACATGTCACTAATTACATTTTATCACGGATTCTCTCTCTCTCTCTCTTGAAGTTAATAGGACAAATCAGCGCAGCTTTTCATGTCACCGAGACTGACCTGAACATTTTCTTCCATTTAACATTTGACACTGGTGACTCCTTCCAAAAAATCTGTTCACAACTACTTGTTACTATATCACTGATAATATATATAAAGGAGTTCTTTAGTATAAACCTTTATGTCTGCAAATCAGACACTTCTGCTGTTATAGAAATGATAAAAAAGAAACATAGTTTGGGAAACTGCTAAATCTTTTTAAACAAATTAGTTCATCATTATCAATACCAGTATATGCTATCAGTTTGGTTGTCATGGTACGCTGCCATGCCAGTACATCGTCAATTTTTTTTTCTGGGTGCGTGACCTCTATCAGACTCTATCGTCTGCGTTTGCTCTTCTCTTCCATACTCGCCCTCCGCTCGCCGAGGTCACACATTTCATTCCTGTCGGCAGGCAGAAAGTCAGCTGAAAAACCAAAGCGCGCTTGTTTACCTCCTAGCGTCTCTCTTTCTCTCTTTCTCTTTTACTCGCTTTCTGTCTTTCTTTGTTTCCGTGCATTGAGTTGTCTGTCTCCGAGTCACGAGTATATTTTGCATGCTTGGAGGACCATCACTGTGGATGAGACTAAGGCACAGCGATTCAAAGCTGTTCTGTCAGAGGATGTCAAGGGAAACATGCTTGTGTTAAACCATTAAGTAAATCTGTATTCTTGAATTGAATAAACAGGGGGCAAAAAAAAACATAGTGTATCAGTTACCAGAGGAGCTTTAGTGAAATTCAGTATGAATTCTCTAAAACTGTACAGGAAAGCAGTGAGAATATTCACTTGTAGATTATGTGTAGATGTTCAGTTGACCAAATGTGAAGTCCATAGTATCTAATGTATGTCATTATTAAAATGATCCCAACTCATACGCTGTATGGGCAAAAGTTTGTGGATCCCTAGTAATCACATATGTGCTAACAATCACATATACTGAATTTCATGGGCTTACTTTGGTTGTTGATCGAAAGATTGGGTTTCAAGGCCCAGCACCACCAAGTTGCCACAGATGGGCCCTTGAGCAACTCCCTCAAACCCTTGGCCCCAGGGGTGCTGTATCAAGGATGACCCTGCGCTCTGACCCGAAACCTCCAAGGATGGGAGAAAATATTTTACTGTGCTATAATGTATATGTGACCTGCTCAACATAACTTACTGCATTTCATTGGCTTTGTACATGTACTTTGCAAAATGACAATAAAATCTAATCTAGACTGTTCTTTATGAGCACCTCAATCCAGATGTAGTCCCCTATTTGCTGTTATAATAACCTCCACTCTTCTAGGAAGATTTTCAAATAGAGTTTGGACTATGGATATCCTGTTAGTAAGGTCAGGCACTCATGTCCCCTTAGCTCCAGTGAAAGAAAACTGTAATGCTATGAGAGACATTCTAGACAAAAGTGTGCTTCCAGTTTTGTGGAAACAGTTTGGAATAGGCTCACGTTTAGGATGGATGGATGGATGGATGGATGGATGGATGGATAGATAGTTTATTCATCCCAAAGGGAAATTTACAGCTTCCAGCAGTATCCACAAACACAGGTAATAGATAAAATAGGAAGGAATATAACAAAAAATACTAAAATACCCAAAGTTAGGGTACAAAAATATAACAAAAAATATATCAAATACAAAAGCACACAAAAGAAAAGAAAAAACACAGAAGAAAATAGTAAGGCACGCACAGAGCTGCTGGAAAGGCTGCCACTCGTTGCAGCGCCGGAAACCTATGTATTGTGTGTTTTGTTAAAATACACATTGAATGAAATACCTAGACTTATATCTAGTGTCTACAGCAAACCCAGGGTCTAAAAAACACACAGGATCACCATCTTCTTCTGGTAAACAGCTGTTGACTAAACTCAAATTTGCATACTGCAACACAATTTGCTCTTCTATTTTATGATGCAACAACACTATGATAGATAGATAGATAGATAGATAGATAGATAGATAGATAGATAGATAGATAGATACTAGATAGATAGATAGATAGATAGATAGATAGATAGATAGATAGATAGATAGATAGACAGATAGATAGATAGATAGATAGATAGATAGATAGATAGATAGATAGATAGATAGATAGATAGATAGATAGATAGATAGATCCAAATGGAATGGTATGCCTGTTTTGTTGTGCCGCATTGAAATTCAGCATTGAATTTTCAGCATTGAATTTCTTTGTCATGTCACACTCCACAGTGGTGATTAATGGATGAAATGAAAGTAGACATTGATTCTTTTATGAATTTGTAGTTTTTCATAAGTATTTCTCTCTTGAGCTAGCCTACTGGGGGTAAAATAATATAATTCATGAAAAAAAAAAAATCCAACATGTTTCGGCTAAATGTTCAAAGTAAATGTTGATATTAAACCCATTTCTGCTCTCGGAGATGCCCCAAGTGTTTGTTCACGAGAATCTAAAATATGAATGTGTTATCTTCAACCACTAAAATTCTGCATAAGGTTATCCAACAGAGTGGAAAAATGTCTCATATTGAAAGACAAAGTGTCCTGATTCATTTATTTAAAATGATTCATTTGGTTATACTATATGTAAAATAAGATAATTTTCTTCTTTCTTATGGGAAGAAATGGAAAGTCAGCTTAGTTATAAAAAGGGTTAAAAAAATGACTGAGCTGACTTTAAAACAATAATAACTTTTTATTTATTTATTTTGTAGCCAGTAAGGCTTATGAGGTTCAACCAGACTATTTTGCTATAATCCATCACAGTTGCATTTTTGTAAATGGAAGTGATGGGTCAGTTGTTAAGGTCAGGGGTTTTGTACTAGGAGCTCTCAAATGATGTGGTCTCATCCTCAGAAGTAAATCCTTACTGACCACTGCCAGTAGAGTTCAAGGTAACAATCATTCCCACATGGGAAAGTGGGTCTTCCTCAGTCTGTTTTCAAACAGATTGGCCAATTGCCTCAGCTAGCTGATCAATACAGAGTAAGACAGTAAGTGCACTCTTCCACATGCATTGATAAGGAAGAGTCGCTGGAGAGTGATTATGACTAAACTAGGAGAAAATTGTGTTCAAATCCCCTGACTACTAAAGAGCCATTGACTATTTGGATTTGATTTGACTTCTTTGTAAATTGCTTTGGATTAAAGTCTGCCTAATTATTAAATGCAAATTATTTCACCTCACTCATAAACAAAATCCCATGGCATCTCATTAGTTAGTTATCTAAATATGGCATTGAACCTGTGGAGCCTTAGAGGCATACAAACACAGTCTAATTATATCTCATTTAGCCAAGCTAATCTTTGTAGTTTGCAGGTATAGTCTAGAACAAGGGTCTAACCATATAGTATATATGGCACTGTATCTGTTTAGTGCTTCAAATATTTATCTGTATCTTTATTTGGGTTTAATCCTGAAGTGGGCATGGCCAAAAGCAGAAGATTAAACAAACAAACAAACAAACAAATAAATAAATAAATACGTGAACCATAACGAAAAAACAACAAAAGAAACAGACTGAAATGCTAAAACTATCAACAGGCTGTGATTAAAAAATAAATAAATAAAATAAATAAATAAATAAAATAAAATAAAGCAAGCCAGGCAATAAATAAATAAATAATATATTATTTAAAAAATTATAAAAAAATATATTCTGATATATTTCACTGATTTTCTCACAGTTAGTATGAGCTGGTGTTCACCACAGTTCATGACATACTTGATAAAATCCATTCTATAGTGAACTGCACATCATGTACATGGTCTATGAAAATAATATATTTATAAATATATTTATATATTTATATATATATATATATATATATATATATATATATATATATATATATATATATATATATATATATATATATATATTGTATCTGTACATGTTTTTCGAAATAATGTATTCGTCTTTGTTTACATTTCTACTACACATGTATCTATCAAAATGAGTCCCAAAAACAATAAATTATTTTGCCTAGGTGAAAATTAAGCACAAAGCTTCCTCTCCAAAGCACTCAAAGTATGACTCTGAAAGCTAATCACCACAGTACGTGAAAAGTTACCAGTTCAATTTGAGAAGGCATCTGGCTGGGTGACTGCAGCAGGATACGTACGCTCACTGTATTCCTGTCCAAGTTGTCGGAATTTGTCCAAGCGAGTAAGAAAGCGTGGCAGTGTACAAAACCGGGCTGACTAGATTGAACAACCTGCAAGGTGCATAAAGCCATGAAGCACATACAAATCAGCAGGAGGTGTCTGAATTTACATTTTAATTGACTAACTCGAAAACATGATGTGACATGGAAACCTGTGCGATGCATAGAACCCGGGACATCCTGCAGTCCGTGTCTCTCAGAGTCTCACCCAGTTTTATGTGATAGGTTTATCACACTGAGGTTTATATTCTTCATGGGGGCTTTGGATTTATTTTAGGATTTGAATATTAAAGGTTGAACTTGAAAAAAAGAAATCATGGTGTTCTATTTGAATTCATTTAGAGCTTCACGTTTTTAAAAATGATGACATTAAATGATATAACAATGCAGCCGCAGTGTAAGAGTTCAATTATGTGGTTAGGAAACTACTAGAATATTTTAAAAAACACACTTTATAAAACCCCCCAGGGGGCTAAAATCCATGATTGCTTTGTAATGAGGTTAATGTTGGTCTTGTGGGCAAAATATGTACTACAAATTATGAATAATTGGGTGACTTTCTATATTTCTACATGCACTTTAGCAGAATTTTTCCACTTTTCAGTGATAAAAGGTTCAGTCTAAAATCTTAGGGCATTTTTTGGCATTTCTGTCTAAAACAGTAAATGCTATAACTCATATTCTGCATGGGGCATGTCAGCATAACTGCCAGTCTTTGAAGGGCCATGAATATTAGGCTATTATTTATATACATATAAAAAAAATTATTAATTAAAGTGAATAACACCAGTTCTCTAGGCTCTGAAAGCAGAATAGTACAACAGACTCAATGAAGCTGATTCTACTGTGAAGTGCACATAACGTGCCAGTATTATTTTTTTTGTTTATCTGTGAAAGATAACTAGTCTACTACTGTGTTGAGTTGCTGGTCAACTGGTAAAAATGAAATTGTTCAATTTTTTAAAATTACTATCAAAAAACATAACTACAGGAAGCTGATTTTGAACATGTCCTTGATCTCCAGTCTCTCTTCTTGTTGTACTCCATAAACATAACAGAAGCACTGGATAATATATTTCAGGACTTCACTGAGCATCACTAAAGATGTTTATTGGCTTGATATGTGGTTGGAAAAATGCACTATGACGTTGTCTACTGAATTTAATTCCGTACCTACTGCTCGGCTGTTGATACAGTAGGCACTGATCAGTATATGTGTGTAGTGTGAATATAATCCAGACAGACTACAGCCACCATGTTGGCACCGTCATGTGACTTATGACATCATAATAACTGCGATTTTTACAGCAGGTTTAAACTTTCAACATGTTAACAGTTGATTCAGATGCTCAACAAGTACGGTTTAACCATGTGGAACAACGTGTAATACCTACGCTTAAAAAGAGACGACGCACCAGCCTTCTGCCTTTTGCCATTTTTGATTCTGACAGCTCTTCCGCTCCAGTCTTGTTGCATTATGGGTAGTGTGCACTGGCTCCATTCTGCAGCATCTCAGCAGAAGCATTAGATCATCCAGATCATCGGACACAGCTCTGGTCTTTACACTTACGTGACACACGGCAATTTGGTGAACAATTTCACCAGCACTATGAAATGTAAATCCAGGTCTGATGTATGGCGGCACGTACGTGACATCAGCAGTCACTATGCTACGGGTCTGCTGTGAATTCAAGATAAGCTGAAAGTGTTGAGTAGTAGCACTACAGGCTATTTCAATATTACTTTTTGCAAGTTTGCAAGGGCTGCATGAGACGAGACAGCGAGCCGTGCTGACTCACAGCCCTTGAGTCGGATTTCTGAAGGAAGCCTTTTGTGTCGAAACCTACAACTGAGGATTTCCATTTCCACATAGAGTCTGTTTAGAAAGCAAAGGAATTGACTAATACAAAGAACCTTTTTTACTGTTTAGCCAGTGTGATCAATGTTATAATACTGTGGTTAAGTAGAATTACACAAGTACACTCTCTTTTTATCCGCTGAACCACACTAAAGGAGTTTTCAGTTTGCTCTTAGATATAAAAAATGGGGGGTTTGTAACTAAAAACGATTCCACAACAAACTTCTCTAGAAAATTAAGAATGAAACTAAATCAAATAATTTTTAAATGTATGTTCACTGTGGTCTAACTGTATCATTACATAGATCCAATCAAGTCCAATCATGGAAAGAAGTTTCCCTAAGGGGATCTTTAGTTTGTTCTTCTAAGGAATCCTAAAAGTACTTTTTTTTTTAGAACATTACAATAAAGCATTTCTTGAGGAAAATGAACTTTGAACAAAGAAACTCTCTAGGAAATCTTTTTCTTTTTTTTCAGTCCTGATTCTACATACCCGCACTTCTCTGTTTAGTTTTGAAGCAGGCTAGGGAGTCTCAATAGAGAGCTGTCAATCAGGCATGCTCATTTGAATATTAAGCCACACCCAGCAAGTCCTTAAGATCTTAAGGTTGGTTTCCTAGAAACCTGATGTTGCTGAATGTTTAATACATCACTCAAGTTTTCAGTCTGGAACTAGTTCCATAACATTCTACAATGTCATTTCCTTAAATTCTGCATGAAATGTTCATGATTTCCTCTAATACTCAGCATGAGCAATAAACATTTTTGTTCCTTTTGTGTGAATTTTCTAAATGCTGAAAGAAGATTTCCACCTTCGCAACAATACAAAAGACATAGAAGAACATTTAAATGTGCAGTGTTCGAATCCAACTCGGTGTCTGAGCTATTTACTAGCAAGTTAAGAAACACTGAGAATGCCAATGTGTGTGACAGAGATGAAGTTCAATTAAGCAGCTGTGTAGGTCCACATGTGACTTCTTCTGAACTCGGAAAGTAGAAAATGCTAATAGAAAAGTTTTTCATTATTATTACTATTATTATTATGAATAGAGTCACAGACAGAGAGTGAAAGCAAACTCTAAGTATCCCAGGCATTTGCAAATGAGTCTTGCTTTTTTTTTTTCTTCCCTCCTTCTCTGCTCCCTCGAGCTCTGGAGGCGCTGTGATCTCCGTGAGCAGGCTGTGATTTTCTGAAATGCTGAAATGAAGATGAGGACGTCTATAGGAATGCAAATGCTCAAGGCAGCGCTCCTTCCTGTCTCATACTGACAAAATCAAGCGACTGTTTGAATTACAAATGTGCTCCACTCACTTTACCTTTTATTCCAGCATGGACATTCCAGAGAGATGGTCTACTTCTTCAGAGCTGCCGTGATGGAGACAGATTAGAGTGGGACCTCGTCTGGGCCATGTCAATACCACTCCAGTCCTGAAGCCACCACTTTCTTTGAGTGTTAGTTCTTATAAATAAAGCAGCAGTGACTGAGATAGTGTCCATAGGTGAGCTGATGAGATTTTTTTTAAAAAAAGCTTCCCATCTGTTACTAGCAATATTGACTACATTTTAACTAGAAGTCAGGAATAAACTTTAGGATTTGCGGTTGTAGAAAAATGATCAAAAATGTGCTGGTTATTTTTCAGCGTTTTGATTTGAGAGACGAGAAGACTGGATTTCTAACAAATTAGATCCATCCAGAGGGGTTTAACAATACATTCATGTCATGTTTATGCAAATGCAGTAACTATGTTTCAAGCTTCTTTATAAAACTATAAAATATATGACCTCCAGACATAAATGTAGTTAGGAGGCAAAATTGAGTGCACTTTTCTAGTACTGGCTGCATAATTAGTGTTTTCATTTTTCAATTAAATTTTATTTGTATAGCGCTCTTAACAATAGACATTGTCTCAAAGCAGCTTTACAGAACATAAGAAACATAGAACAAAAAGTACAAGGTTAATATTAGACTTATAGTTAAATTTATTTGTATTTATGTGGCGAGGAAAAACCCCCTTAGATGGTATGAGGAAGAAACCTTGAGAGGAACCAGACTCAGAAGGGAACCTCATCCTCATTTGGGTGACTCCTGAGAGTGCGATTATAAATTATTATTATTATAAACATGCCCTATCTCCAAACTAGTCCATGTGAAAGTACAGTGTGGATTTCTATATAAATGACTCATTTCTGAGCTTGTAGGATAACACAGATGCTATATTGTAATTGTGGTAATTCTCACACAGCTAACAGATGTATGCTACATTCCTTAGCCAATTAGACATATGACTAGAATCTCTACTGGAATTTTTTAGTGTAAATTGCAATCGTAGCTAGCAAAGACAATAATTAAAAAACAAAAACAAAAAAACATCTAGCCAGATATCACAAAAGAGGAATGTGAAAACATTAACTATCTAGTTTAGCTAGCACCATTAACACTACCCTTAACACATCTGATTAATTACATGCTAGCTGATTAAAAGTACTAGTCAGAGATTGCTAGCCTAGTATGATGACGATAAATTTAACATTGTTGACTCAGAGACGTTTGTCACTTGACAAAATCAGGACTGGTGCAGGAGCGAGGTAAAGCAGGAAGCAAACACAAAAGCAATCACGAGAGTTCTGGGACTGCTATTCAGAGCGAAAGCCACCAATCATTCACTCAGTTCCAATGTGTCTGAAATCAAGACAAGTGGTAAAAATGTGATCATGTGGTACATGGTACAATGTCTACGAGTGTATTTCTAATGCCTGCTCTCTACTTACCTACTGCTCACGTACAGTATACTACCACTTATTCTTCTCCTGTTAGCAAATCCCTCCGCTTTCTGATTCCCACCTGTCTTACCTGGAGCTCTGCAGTTAATGTAGTAGTGAGTGAAAGGTTGTGAGGACAAATCTTAGTCAAGTCACTTCTAGGTCCTTGAATAAGGCCCTTAACACCTAACAGATCAATGGGTGATGTTGATGCTTTACTCTGATCCCAGCTTCCTAGCTATATTGAGATATGTGTACCTGCTTCCACTGAACCTAAAAACTAAAAGTTACCCATAATCTCCTAGCCAACAAACTCTAAGCTCAACCACCAGTCCCTCAAGCAGCCTCAATCTATTTATAATCACCGACTTCTGATCACACAGTAATGTTTTTTATTCAAAACACATAGTTTGTGGTTATTTTGTCTTTTTTTCAGTATCAGTGACTGTGATGTTCTGCCCATATCCTTCCCATGTCCTGCCCATGTTCTGGGGTATGCTTGGGTTCTCCAGGTTCCTTCATACCTTCCAAAAACATGCTAGACAGATCACATCTATGATAAAATGCCACTTGGTGTGAATGTGGTCGTAAATTGTTCCCAGTAATGGACTGTCATCATATCCATGGTGTAAACCTACCTCACACCCAGTGATGGAGGAATAAACATGTCAATGAAGATGAATGAATGAATGAATGAATGAATGAAAATCTGTTTGACCATTGCTCAGACTATGAATTATTACTTATGCACTGGTTTTGTTCACCAAAGATTCAAATGTTCCTATGTTTCTGTACGTTGCCACCTGGGTCACCAGGATCTCAGGAAGTCTCCTACTTCCCCAAAACTGTTGAATCTAGGTGTGACTGCATGTGCATGATGCACTGAGATGGACTGCCAACCGATCCAGATAAACTTTGGATCCGAGCCAACCCTGGCCAAGACAAACCCATGCATTTGTATCCAAATCGGTTGACAGGATCAGATGTTTGCATGGTAAAACATTCAAATGTTATTTATTATTAGTAAGTGATTTATCATCATCAGGGACATGGTGGATGTGGAGAAAACCTGGGTGGAGATGGGGTGAGAGCTTGCATGAAATGCCACAGGAACCTGAGCTTAAGATTAATCATTATCAGGGACCCTGTATAAGCTTCAGACAGCGACACTGCCTGCTAAGTCACCTTTCTCAATTCCAGTCTCCTTAACACACACACACACACTCTCAAACTACCAGACACGCTTGACCAAACAGGTCAGGATCTTAACTCGTAGACAGGACAGAGACGAGACCATAGGGGATCCTCACACTGTGAGACATATGATTACTTCCCAGGCACTAAGTTATGCTAATGTATTCATCTCCGAACACTTCCTCAGCAACTGTTTTAGATTCCTCTCGCTCGCCGTTTTATGCAAAAGAAGAGGTTTTTTTTCCAGTCTAGTCTTTTTTTTTCTTCTCTCTCCTTTCACATTACATCTTTTGCTGAGCACAGTCACTGAAGATAAGGTGTGAAGGGAACAAGGAAAGGAAATTCAGAAGATCATTGAATACTTTGCCCTCTGTGTAAATGTGGCCTTGATGCATGAATGCAAATCAGAATGTGCAGTTTCTTATAAAAAAAAAAAAAAAAAATCCTAAAATGAAAGCGAAGAGAGAAGGAAAATATGGTGGAAATGTTGCAATTTTGCTAAATTGCATCGGGGGAAGAATTTCATATGAAGTGTGCATAATTTCTCTTGTAATTTTTTTCCTGCTTCTCTTGCCATTTAGACTGGCTTTTGCGATATCAAAAGGGAAAAAAATCAACACTTTTCCCCGCACGTCATCCGATTAAAGGAGATTTGACTGGCATTTGCGTTTCCCGCCATCACAATGACTGAATACTTTCTAATTTCAGATTGTAGTAAGTGGCAAAAAGGTTCTTTTACTATAAAAGCACTCACTATATGACACACATTCATACACTGAGAATACAGACAGACAGACACACACACACAGACAGACAGACAGTGTGTACACGTCTCCTTGTCCCGTAGCTGTAATTCAAAATGACTTGAAAAATCAATCCATCAATCAATTCAAACCATCTACTTATCTATCTTCTGACATGAAGTATCATGTTCACATTTGTTTCACTCATTTGCCAAGAGTTTTGTCTCTGAATTTACACATCTCTGTGTGTTATAGTCCCGAGGGATTTTGAGCAATAAGTAAACATCTGCCTGTGAATTATAACAGCAAGACACTTCTTCCTATCAACACTGATCCCCCCAAAATATTCAATTTGACACTGAATAGATTTAGCACTTAATGTTTAAATCTGAGATATAATACTAACATCCTGCACATGTCCTACTTAGGTTTCTAGCAGTAGTGTTACTTGTTTCTTTTCTTGAAATTGAAAGAAGAAGAAGAAGAAGAAGAAGAGGTGGAAGAAGAGGTGGAAGAAGAAAAAGAGGAGGAGGAGGAGGAGACTATATTGAAAAAAATTATAATTAGTACTCTACAATTATAGAAATAAAAGATCATTTATCAATGATTGATCATTGATCAAGGTTCTTCTATTTCCAACTTTTTCATATTTTGTGTAAATAAATAAATAAAAATAAAATGATTTAGTATTTTCTCTCTCTCTTACATACAAAGCCTACCAAAGAGTGTTGTGTCTTACTATAGTGAAAAAAAAATGAAAAGACAACAATGTGGTTTCTTAATTCATTTCAATTTCTAATTAATAAAAAAAAAAAATTAAAAAGTTTTTTTGTGGCATTTGGCATTTGGTGGCATCCTCTATTCAGAAGATAGAGAAGGAGTATAGTGAATTTTATTGATTTAACAAGGTAATATATCCTGAGCCTGGATAAAATAGGAGGTTTGCATCAGGAAGGGCATCCAGATTAAAACCCTGTGCCAAATCAAATATGCGGATAATATGGATGATCTGCTGTGACGACCCCTAATGGGAAAACAACAAGTGTGTAAAATGTGTTTATGTTGACTGATCTAAAACAAATACCTATACTCTATATAGTGAAGTATATCATTTAAAGGTAATAGCAAGTGCTACTTTGTTCGCCTTCAACGTCACTGCTAATAATTTTTTTTTAGTAGTGAGGGCTTTTTGTTTGTTTTTTTCCTCGTTGGAAATTACAAGTTACAGCCATTATGCAGAATATTTGCATTTTCAAAATTTGCATGAAAGAGCTGGATAGACAACTCCATACAGACTGTACCCTTCTCCACCACTTTTGCATGCCATATAAGAGTGTGTTTGTGTGTGTGTGTGTGCGTGTGTGCATGTGTATGTGTGTGTGTGTGTGTGTGTGTGTGGTACAACGAATATCAGCACAGGAGCATGCAGATCATGCCGGAGCACTAATCCCCAACACGGTGTAATCGGAGAAGCTTGGTGCTGCTACTGCTCTTAACGGCTCTGACAGATCTGCACACACACACACTAAAACACCCTGGGGGGATGTATGGAGTGCTGGAGAAAGAAGAAGCATGGGACAAAGCTCAGTTCATCAAAAGACCAATGTATAAAACACACACATGTAGAGAGCACAATAGGTATAACAATACTAAAGAAAAAGAAAAGAAAAGAAGGAAGAAACTGAAATGAGGAGAAAGTACAGAGTTTGACAAACAGCTGTAAAGACAATGGCAAATAGGTGGGGGGGGGGGTGTTGGGGAGCAAGGAGAGGAAATTAAGACAAATAGGAGAAGAAGAAGGGACAAGGAAAGAGAAAGAGAGCGAGATTTAAAGGGATTTGTAAGCCTGCAGGGGATTTGCAGAGAATTTCGGAAGAAGATTTTACAAAATGCCAAGATGAACTGCAGTGACAGACAGCAGCATTAATTATAAAAGAAGACCAGCACTCACACAGCACTCACACTCAGACACACGCACACACACACACTTTAGCAATCTTCTCCTAAGTCTCACCAAATACAGATCCTGTGCTTTAATCTAGTTTTGAACACACCATCATGTATTGGAAGTGCAGAATACCTACGCTACTAGTTACTACTTTTAAATAGACTTCTAATTTTCATAATATTTACATATTCAAAAGGGAAAAAAATGTGCGTGTCTACTTTATACACGCACATGTTTACATTAAACACTGTACACTTTACACATGCAAATAATTTAGTTTCTTAAACTTTGCACTATTAGTAATTTTGATAAAAAAAATTAAAAAAATAATAAATTAATAATAATAATAATTATAATTATAATAAAACTAATAATAATAATGATGATTATTATTATTGTTCTTGTTGTTATTAATTAATTAATTAATTTACATCTTGTGTCTTTTTTTTTCTTTCCTCCATACCATTGTCCATATAATTTATGTCATATGCTGCTGGGATGTAACAGACTTCCTGTACATACTTCCTGTTTCCTGTACCAACGCTCTAACCCAACAGAAACTTCATAGAGAAAACTGTTTCTGTGAATGTCATTTTTTTTGCCAGATAATCCACTACATATGTTCAGGACAAAATTAAGCAGTTCTCTATATACTGAGCATGCATTCAGGATCATAAATATTTGGTCATGGACAAAATGAAAAAAATCTTTATTCTTGTCAAACACTCATTATGGAATTCTTATCTTTGTATATCCCAGCTATGGAGGTTAAGGTCAGAGTGCAGGGGCATTTATGATGCAGCACACCTGGCCCAGGGAGGGTTATGGGCCTTGCTCAAGGACCCAACAGTGGCAGCTTGGTGGTGTTGGGGCTTGAACACCATCTTTCCAACCAGCAACCCATAGCCTTAACTATTTGAGCCACCACTGGCATTTGGCAGCTTGAAAAAAGCCCAGATTGAATGGGAGGGTTGTGTCATGAAGGGCATCTGGTGCAAAACCTGTGCCAAATCAAGACATACGGACCAAATGATCTGCTGTGGTGACCCTAAACAGGGAGCAGCTGAAAGAAGAACAACATCCAAATTGGGGAAAAGTGTCTGAATTTCAGGACTTTCTAACATGTGTTCAAAGACATCCTCCAGCAGCTAGGTGTGGCTGTAGCTGTGTCAAAGTAAACAACCTAGAGAAGGTTTCACCAGAGTACATACAGAGGGTTAAGTATAAGATGTAAACCACTGGCAAGGCTCAAAAACAGGAAATCCAGGTGCAAATTTACAGTAATAAGAGTTTAAACTTTATACAGTTCTAGAACAAGGTTCTATGGAAAGATCAACTTGAACCAGAATGATGAGAAGAGAAAAAATATTCAAAATGGAAGGAAGTGCTTATGACCCGAAGCATGGCAAGTCATCTTATGTCAATGAAGCTGGCTCTCTTGTATTTATTGATGTTGTGACTGCTGACCAAAGCAGGATGGATTCTGACGTCTACAGGGCAATATCATCCGGTCAGATTCTGCCAAATGCTTCAAAACCCATTAGACAGCGCTTCACAGTGTAGGTGGACAATGACCCGAGCATACTCTCTGAAAGCAACCCAAGACTTTTGAAGGCAAAGAAGTGGAATCTTCTGTGATGTCTGAGTCCACGGCCAAGACCTTAAACTAACAGAGCACTCATCGCATTTCGCTCAAGGCAAAACAAATCAAAACAGCCCAGAACAAACAGGAAGTAAAGACAACTGCAGAGTAAACGTATCACCAGGAGAGAAACCCAGCATCTGGTGATATCTATGGGATTCAGACTTCAAATGATTTGCAGCCGAGTATTAAAAACAACAATAGAATTTATCGTGTTTGTGCGATCGCTTAAAAAAGACGAGGACTGTAATTGCTCTAATCCAAACACCATACAATGGATTTATTCAATCAAATAAAGTGGAAATTCTGCACTGCAAGCTTAAATTCATCTCCAATATATTGCTGAAGACAGCTAAAATATCTTTATCAATATTCAGATATTTAGGTAGTTAAAAACAGAAATGGAACGGAAAACCTTCTACAGTTCTAATTATATAGACAGATATTTCCACCTTTGTTTAGTACAAGTTTAATTACTAAAAATTTATTAAGCGAGACTTCTCTTCCAGTGTCAAATTGCTTTCAATACAGTATGATGAGGTTCACGCCAAAAAGGAAAAAAAAAAATTGCCACTAGCTTATTAGCATGCTATAAAAACAAACTTACAGCATCAGTGAAGAACTCATTAAAAACATCTGTTCAGAAGACAAACACAGAGTTAAATGCACTGCTCCATATGTTCATACCGGCTAGCAAATAAGCAAAGTCAGAAACAGTCTGTTCCCAGGACTGGGAGCAGGTGCAGACATCGTTGACCTTTGACCTTGTGAACACCGATAAATAAAAATCAGTTTTATGAATAGAAAAATGGATCATTGGCTCTATATGTGGTCTGATTTTAGTAATTAGACATATTTACGATTGGTTTTAGTTCCCTGAGCTGTTTACATGAAGGCAAGCAACATCCACAAAGTAGCACAAAGAGGACTTGTAGAGAGCAGAGCGAAAAAGCAGGAGATGAGAAGACGGATGAGACGGATTCTGTGCTGTCCTCCAGTCTAATTGCTGTCTGTCTGAGATTAGCTGATCTGATCCAACGATATTGGTGTTCCGAGGTGGTATTACCAAGCATTTAAACAACTAAACCCCCAAAGGCTTTATTTAACTCAGACATGTAACCTATAAACAGATCAGGAAACGTGTAACATGCACTCTATGGGCAAGCTGAAATGTCTTTCACTTCACTTGCTTCAACATCTAGGGTTTAGCAAGCAGGTTTGATGGGTTTTTAGATCGATACCAATAAAGATACCAATAATTGCTCGCTATTTTTGTTATAGCTCTCAAATGATTAATTACATTAATAATTTTTATTTTTACATGACATTCTAGATACAGTTTGTTTAAGTCTTTCAGCGACTTTCAAGGGGTTAATAATGGGGAAAAAATCCACTAGCTAGCCAGCCTATGATCTTGCATGACATACCATGGGGGATGTGGCAGCTTGGTGGTTAAGGTGTTGGACTATTGATTGGAAGGTTGTGAGTTTAAATTCCAGGTCCACCAAAGCTGCTGCTGGGCCCCTGAGCAAGGCCCTTAACCCTCCGCTTTATTAAAATGATAAAAGTGTAAGAAAATGTATGTAAAAAGTCCTTTTTGATATGGGCCTCTGCCAGCTTAGATGCTATACATATAGAGTATTATTACTAAAATAATAATATAAGGTAAAAAAAAAAAAAAAGGTTACCCAGACAGAGGTAAAAAAAATCACACATCTCACACAGAAAGCCAACAGAGTCCTGACTCACTTTATATCAGATTTGCAGCGAGAAAAAAAAAATTCATTTTATAAAAAAAATTCTGATAAATCCATTTCTGCCGGTGGAATAGAACTCCAGTGTACTGGTTAAAAAAAAAGTATAAGAGCTCATCTTCATTTTTGTCCTTCAAAGAGGGAAGAGTAAATAAATTTCATTAATTTCAATGAAAATTCATTTCAAATAGGAACATTATTCATTCCTTGTTAGCAAATTTCCTACCCATTTCCTGCTATACAGACTCCTTGCACATTCCTTCTTAGCAGACTCCCTATCCATTTCCTGCTAGCACTGACTCATTCTTACTTGCTAAGCCATACTCATTCCCCATTTCTTCCTACCATTGGCTCCTGTTTAATTTCCCAGTAACACAGACTCATTTCTTCTTTTTACTAGCATAGACTCCAGTTCAGTCTCTTCACCTTCTTTACTGTCCTTCAAAGAGGGAAGAGTAAATAAAACTCTTGATGATAATAGATTCAGATAGATTCACAGGTAATGGGATAGAGAAATATTACTGCAGACGATACATTTAAAGGACAAAAATGTCCTCTAAGTATTCATTTCGAATAGGAAACATTCAGATTCTTCTACAATCATTGGCACATTGGTAAGTCTGAATACATAATTTCTCGACTTCAACCTCCTCTGACCTGAGATTTGAAGAACACTGAATAATACCCAGATAAAGAAAGAAAGCACGAAACAAATAGCGATCCAAAACAAGAATTTACAAGAAGCAAAGAAAATACACTTTTTTTTTTTTTTTGCCACGTACCCAGCTCAGCAACCTCCGTCAGCCCTCTGACCCCCTGTCGAGATTCAGAGTTTTTAATTCTCCTAGTGATGTTCAGGATCCAAAAGCAGCTAGCTTGAATAAACAGCATTAGCAACAGAACATACCGGTTAATCTTATCATCGTGGAGCAGAGAGGGGGGAAGAAATGGTAGGGGCATGAGATGGGGTTTCCACTATCTGTTAAAAAAAATCTCTCACAAATCTCTCTCTTCCTTTCTGTGTGGCTGAGGAAGAGACTCTTTTTATAGGGCACGACGTTGGCACTCGCTCCGATTCAGATATGCTCGTTCTGAAAGTGAAGTGGCTTAGAAGAGGAGGAAAAACATACTCATCTGTGCCGTTTCTTTCATCGTTTTATTGTGTGCATGTTTGTTGAATGTTTGTGGGCCACAGTGGAATAGAAGCTCCAAACATTCAGCCAAGCTCTCGTATTTTTTTTTTTCTCACACAGTGAAATACTATAATGTGGCTATAATAAATCGGTCCCTCAGGACATTCGACTAGAGTTACAATGTACATGTTAGGTTCTATTCCTGACACTTTGTTTGAGATTGTGTTGCATTGCAGAATTAATTATAACAAAGAGCACCTAACAAACACTGATTAGGTATCTCATGCTAACAGACAGAACATAACCATTTTTTGCTAGTACCCATTTTCTGCTACTGCACACTCTTAACCTATCATACAATAACATGCATTTCTTAGCCGTATCATGCTTACACAGACTGCTTGCTTTTCACAGGCTGACTTTTTCACCCTTCTCATGCTAAGCCATGCTCCTTAGCCATTTCTTTGCTAGAACAGAATTCTTTTTTCATTTCAACACAGACACCTTTCACATTTCTGGCTAGCACTGACTCAATACAGACTGTTTTGCCTTTTCCTGCTAGCACTGATTCCTTTCTCATTCGTTGTTAGTGGGTTTACTATCCGTTTCCTGCTGTTCTGACTCCTTTCTCATTCCTTGTTAGTGGATTTCCTATCCATTTCCTGTTATACAGATTCCATTCTCATTCCTTGTTAGGAAATGTTCTACAAATTTCTTGCACATTCCTTCTTAGCATACCCCCTATCAATTTCTTGCTAGCACTGACTCCTTTCTCATTCTTACTTGCTAAGCCATTCTCATTCCCCATTTCTTGCTACGATGGACTCCTGATTAATTTCTCAGTATTTCTGCTTTTTACTATCATAGCATCCTGTTCAGTTTCTTGCTAGCCCAAACTCATTCTGTCATTTCTTTCTGATCCATAATTCTTGTTAGTAAAAATTTCTTATCCCTACCTGTTTCTTGCTAGCACTGACTCCTTTCTTGCTGGCACATTTCAATACAGACTCCCTATCTATTTGCTGCACTGACTCCTTTCTCATCTTAAGCCATACTCATTCCCCATTTTTTTCCTATGATGGACTCCTGTTTAATTTCTTAATAGCACAGACTTATTAACTCTTTAACTAGCATAGACTCCTGTCAGTTTCTTGCTAGACTAATTTTATCTACATTTTAATACAGACTACCTATCCATTTCCTGCTAGCACTGACTCCTTGCACATTTCAGTACAGACTCCATATCTATTTCGTGCTAGCACATACACTTTTCTCATTCCTTGTTAGGAAATTTCCTACCCATTTCCTGTTATACAGACTCCTTCTTAGACACCCTATCCATTACTTGCTAGCACTGACTCCTTTCTCATCCTTACCTGCTAAGCCATTCTCATTCCCCATTTCATTCCCCATTCCCCAACTTCTCAGCAGCACAGAACTCATTTCTTCTTTTTACTAGCATAGACTCCTGTTCAGTTTATTGCTAGTGCAGACTACTTTTATCATTTCTTTCTAATCCATATTTCTTGCTAGTAAAAATTTACTATCCTTACCAGTTTCTTGCTAGCGCTGACTCCTTTTGTTGCTTCTTTATAAGCCACATTTCTTGCTAGTAAATATTTCCTATCCTTACCAGCTCCTTGCTAGCGCTGACTCCTTTTGTTGCTTCTTTATAAGCCACATTTCTTGCTAGTAAATATTTCCTATCCTTACCAGCTTCTTGCTAGCGCTGACTCCTTGTACATTTTAATACAGACTCCCTATACATTTCTTGCTAGCACTGACTCCTGGCACATACACTATATTGCCAAAAGTATTCGCTCACCCATCCAAATGATCAGAATCAGGTGTTCCAATCACTTCCATGGCCACAGGTGTATAAAATCAAGCACCTAGGCATGCAGACTGTTTTTACAAACATTTGTGAAAGAATGGGTCGCTCTCAGGAGCTCAGTGAATTCCAGCATGGAACTGTGATAGGATGCCACCTGTGCAACAAATCCAGTCGTGAAATTTCCTCGCTCCTAAATATTCCACAGTCAACTGTTAGCTGTATTATAAGAACGTGGAAGTGTTTGGGAACGACAGCAACTCAGCCACGAAGTGGTAGGCCACATAAACTGACGGAGCGGGGTCAGCGGATGCTGAGGCGCATAGTGCGACAAGGTCGCCAACTTTCTGCAGAGTCAATCGCTACAGACCTCCAAACTTCATGTGGCCTTCAGATTAGCTCAAGAACAGTGCGCAGAGAGCTTCATGGAATGAGTTTCCATGGCCGAGCAGCTGCATCCAAGCCATACATCACCAAGTGCAATGCAAAGCGTCGGATGCAGTGGTGTAAAGCACACCGCCACTGGACTCTGGAATCTGATGGACGAGTCTGGGTTTGGCGGTTGCCAGGAGAACGGTACTTGTCTGACTGCATTGTGCCAAGTGTAAAGTTTGGTGGAGGGGGGATTATGGTGTGGGGTTGTTTTTCAGGAGCTGGACTTGGCCCCTTAGTTCCAGTGAAAGGAACTCTGAATGCTTCAGCATACCAAGACATTTTGGACAATTCCATGCTCCCAACTTTGTGGGAACAGTTTGGAGCTGGCCCCTTCCTCTTCCAACATGACTGTGCACCAGTGCACAAAGCAAGGTCCATAAAGACATGGATGACAGAGTCTGGTGTGGATGAACTTGACTGGCCTGCACAGAGTCCTGACCTCAACCTGATAGAACACCTTTGGTATGAATTAGAGTGGAGACTGAGAGCCAGGCCTTCTCATCCAACATCAGTGTGTGACCTCACAAATGCGCTTCTGGAAGAATGGTCAAAAATTCCCATAAACACACTCCTAAACCTTGTGGACAGCCTTCCCAGAAGAGTTGAAGCTGTTATAGCTGCAAAGGGTGGACCGACGTCATATTGAACCCTATGGATTAGGAATGGGATGTCACTTAAGTTCATATGCGAGTCAAGGCAGGTGAGCGAATACTTTCGGCAATATAGTGTACCTTCTTAGTAGACTCCCCATGCTAACAAGAAATTTGAGCCATTTGCTTAACCATACTCATTCCCCATTTCTTGCTACAACAGACCCCTGTTCCTTGTCTTGCTAGCAAAGACCCCTTATTCAGTCCCTGCTAGCACATACTCATTTCTTTATCATTTCATTATAACACAAACTCCTTCCTTACTTTCTTATTTTTTACTAGCGTAAGATTCCTTCTGTCATTTCCGGCTAGCCCATATTTCTTACCAATTTCTTGCTAGCAAAGATTCCTCATCCTTACCCATTAACTTAAGACAGAATCCTTTCTCATTTTTGCTAGCATAAACTTATGTTCAGTGTCTTGCACAAATTTCTTTTGTTGTTTCTTTCCAAAGCCATTTTTTTCTTACCCATTTTTTTCACAGCATGCACATTTCTCACTAACACACATTCTTTACCTATTTCTTCCTAGCATAATCTTCTTATCCATTTCCTGCTAGGACATACCTATTTGTTTTACTAGCATAGACCCCTTATTCATTTCATCCTGACAGAGCTTATGTGAACATTGTTATTCTGTATTGTTTTACTACAGAGAGAAGAAAATGAAATTCTTTCAGATATATTAACAATAAAAAAAACCACTGCAAAGCCATTAGAAAGAATTACAAGGTGATTCCATGACTGTGGTGTTATTTCACTCTCAAAAATTAGACGTTGTATCATTTTTAGAATGCATTCTAAGAAAATATGTATTTACCCTATAATTTATTTATTTATGTGTTTATTTTGTAATGCAAGGTCTTAGTTAGCAATGGTATCATTTAGCTCCTAGATAGAAATCTGTGCCATTTCAGTTATTCGGTTATTATCACTTGATATGCTTTATGAAACAATCCTAATAAAATCTCAGTGCAATTCTGTGAAAGACTTCAATGTCACGTTATATGATGAAGGATAGACTTGTGGTTAAGTAAAATCTCTACGTTCTGCTTAAGCCATAAGTCAGCATGAGCCAGGCTCATGTAAAAAAATGGGCTTGTATTAAAAGAAACGTTCTTCAAAGTGAACTTGAGGTAGTAGAGATCATTTTCGCCCCATTATTTTATATTCTATTAAGTATTTCAGTTGTGTTTCATCATTGCCACTGCTGTATTTGTGTCCTATGTCCTTTATTATGTATGGACATGGTTAATTATACACCATACTCTAATTGGTGGATTTTAGACAAGTATCATAGTACAGGTCTCACACTAAGGTTGTAAGTTTTGAAGAATATGCTTTTTTGGTCCTTTTTTGAAATCTTTTTTTAGAACTTTGTTTGTTATCAGCTGATGAAAGACAATTGATCCCACCAATGAACTCATCAAGGGCCCAAAGAATTCTGTGCAATTTTTGTCTGCAAAAAATTAGGCCAAAAACTGAACAGGGTAAAACCAGCTTAGGTACCACGACTGAGTTCTGAGGTTTTTTTTGTAGCGTACAATTAGGAAATACACAAATCTGCACAAAAGCTGCCATTGCCATTGTGTGTTACAGAAGGACATTACGGACGTTTTGCTGTATTGCTGAGCGTACTTTAATATTTTAAAATAAAATGATGCAACATCCTGTTGAATGTATTCAGGTAACTGGGGTAAGCAGATGTTTCATAACCAATAATGGTTGAGCATGTTGAAAGTATGGGATGGTAGATGAGAGAAGACATTAATGCAAAAAAAAAAAGTTATTTTATAATATTTTAACATTCATGTTTCAAGGTAAAGTGTAGTTATTATGTACAGGCACCATGTCAAATGTCCTGTAGAGGGTTTGCTCATATTTTAACTGTATATTCATTTCTCTAAAAGATGCACATATGTTGTTGTGATGGATTTTTACATTTTAATTTTTAAACATTATATACATATGAAGACATGGATACAAATGGTGTGCCAATTGTGTCACCCACAATCGACACGAACGTCCTTGATAGGTTTAGCTTAATGCTTTACAGAATATCAGGATTATTTGTTCTCTAGTAACCTTGTAGATCTTAGAACAATATAAATGTCCATGAGACATTTTCAGTGCTAGGGCTTTTCATTTTCAGTGTTATTATTCTTTGCATATGAATACATATAAATACAATTCATTATCCAATAAATATTACAGCATAAATGTAGCATTGAGGGATGTCGGAGCATTTTCTGCCAGAATCTGCAAAAAAAAATCAAGCAGCAGTGTATTTGATTAATTACAGCATATCAGCAGATTGATAAAAAAGTGAATATAATTCTTGCAGTAACATTAATGTATGTATGACACCATCATTCGATGAATTGTATTTTCAATATTCCATTTTATGGATGGTATCATGCACCAGCATTCGGAGGCTGGGATGAACTGGGATGAGGGAAGTGCTGCACCAAATCCTTGAAAAAACAGTGAATTGGAAGAGGAACACTGATCATACCCAGAATAATATCTGCTGACAGGATGATCTCATATAGTATGTGCTTATAGAGGGAACATATTTCATTAGTAACAGCTAAAAACCGTATCATTTTCCAAGCTAAACAATCTTGTGCAGAAATGACTGAGGCACCACTGAGACAATAAAGTTGCAAAATTAATAATAACCTACATTAGATTTATTTTTGGCTCATGAATTATTTATAAAGCAAACTAAGCAAGCTACCATCCAGTTTAAAAGCAGTACAGGAATGTGTGAATTAGGTCAAGGACCATAGCCTTAACTGACTTGTGTTACAGAAAGAGCATTAGTTCATATAAATACGCATCTAATGAGCAGAAGCCGGACGAGGGTGTATCAAAGTCTCATGCTTGGAAACATATTTCACTCTAATTACACACCAGAGTAAAAGGATAAAAGGAGGGGGGGGGGCTAATCCATCAATTATAACTGAAATGATGATAGACTGAAGACCACAAGGTCAAAGTTCATTAATCAGTACATACAATCTATTCAGCAGCATCATAACACAAGGTCTCAGATCAGCGGTAGGCAGATCTGGTAATCCGGTGTGATTAGAGTGGAAAGGGGGCTGCACAGTTGGTCAAAATAGATTTGTGACATGTGGAGGATTTATTAAAGACTCAGTTTCAACCTCATTATGAGGTTAATACATGATTATGGTTTGGTACGAACAGGAAGTCTGTACAAACCTCTTCCCACTTTGGCCGCTCACCATCTAAAGAGCTGAGAGTGTGGCTTAACACGGATTAATTACGTAATATTAATTAATGAGTTATTATAGGTTGGGATTTTCACTAGAGATAGAATAGCTTCTACAAAGAGCTTGTGTGAGCAGAAACCTATGACAAAATGTGGAATTAAGGGAAACTTTTTAATGAAATTAGAGCATACCACTAATGTCAGGTTTTTGGTGTGGATTTATGAACTAGGAAAGATAAATATCATGTTGTTGTATACAGATGAGTTAAGTAGAGGAAGAATAATACTGTGTGATAACACGGTGTCGTAGTCATAATGGATGGTTTGTCATTGATTAATTATGTTTGTTCTTAGTATTTTTATTCTGTCAGACTAAGGGACATTTTCTTTACACTTTTCAAAGTACAATTTCCACAAAACACTGGTCAGTAATGATGATATTCTGCCATTCTCTTCATCTAGCTAAATGTATAAATATGTATACCTTATATACACTATATTGCCAAAAGTATTCGCTCACCTGCCTTGACTCGCATATGAACTTAAGTGACATCCCATTCCTAATCCATAGGGTTCAATATGACGTCGGTCCACCCTTTGCAGCTATAACAGCTTCAACTGTTCTGGGAAGGCTGTCCACAAGGTTTAGGAGTGTGTTTATGGGAATTTTTGACCATTCTTCCAGAAGTGCATTTGTGAGGTCACACACTGATGTTGGACGAGAAGGCCTGGCTCTCAGTCTCCGCTATAATTCATCCCAAAGGTGTTCTATCAGGTTGAGGTCAGGACTCTGTGCAGGCCAGTCAAGTTCATCCACACCAGACTCTGTCATCCATGTCTTTATGGACCTTGCTTTGGTCACTGGTGCACAGTCATGTTGGAAGAGGAAGGGGCCAGCTCCAAACTGTTCCCACAAAGTTGGGAGCATGGAATTGTCCAAAATGTCTTGGTATGCTGAAGCATTCAGAGTTCCTTTCACTGGAACTAAGGGGCCAAGCCCAGCTCCTGAAAAACAACCCCACACCATAATCCCCCCTCCACCAAACTTTACACTTGGCACAATGCAGTCAGACAAGTACCGTTCTCCTGGCAACCGCCAAACCCAGACTCGTCCATCAGATTGCCAGATGGAGAAGCGCGATTCGTCACTCCAGAGAACGCGTCTCCACTGCTCTAGAGTCCAGTGGCGGCGTGCTTTACACCACTGCATCCGACGCTTTGCATTGCACTTGGTGATGTATGGCTTGGATGCAGCTGCTCGGCCATGGAAACCCATTCCATGAAGCTCTCTGCGCACTGTTCTTGAGCTAATCTGAAGGCCACATGAAATTTGGAGGTCTGTAGCGATTGACTCTGCAGAAAGTTGGCGACCTCTTCGCACTATGCGCCTCAGCATCCGCTGACCCCGCTCCGTCAGTTTACGTGGCCTACCACTTCGTGGCTGAGTTGCTGTCGTTCCCAAACACTTCCATGTTCTTATAATACAGCTGACAGTTGACTGTGGAATATTTAGGAGCGAGGAAATTTCACGACTGGATTTGTTGCACAGGTGGCATCCTATCACAGTTCCACGCTGGAATTCACTGAGCTCCTGAGAGCGACCCATTCTTTCACAAATGTTTGTAAAAACAGTCTGCATGCCTAGGTGCTTGATTTTATACACCTGTGGCCATACAAGTGAATGGAACACCTGATTCTGATTATTTGGATGGGTGAGCGAATACTTTTGGCAGTATAGTGTATGTACCTAGGCATTGCTACAGTTAAACCCTATTTCAGAATCTGTGTCACTGTATAATGTTGTGAATTTCCCTTTGGGATGAATAAAGTATCTATCTATCTATCTATCTATCTATCTATCTATCTATCTGTCTATCTGTCTGTCTGTCTGTCTGTCTGTCTGTCTATAAAAGCAAGCCAATAGGATGCAATGATGAAATATAAAAAAACATTCATAACATTTTACATAACATTTGTGTCATATTTAAAGTCATATTTAATCATATAAAGGTCAAGGTGAAAGTATAAATAAAAGGCTTAGTCACTTGACTATTATTTGTTCCAATTTTTATGAATTTCTCATGAGATCAGACCGGAAAGCAACATGCGCCAACAATCAGTTATGTGTGGTGGTCTGGAAAAAGCTGTTGGGTGACACTGTAGATTCTGTCAAACAGCCCAAAAAGATATAAAATTGGGTTTTGAATAGAATAAAGATTCTCAAATCTCAAATTTTAATATTTTAAAAGTGATAAATATATATATATATAAATAAATTACTTAATTTTTGTAAACATGTCTTTATTAGATTTATGCATTTGGAACACTGTACAATTTACAAAATGGATGTGTGATGGTCAAAAATTAAATAAAAATAGAATTAGAAAAAAAAACACCCATATGGCAGTGTATGGCATGTAATCCTCTCTGTAGGCCCACACATTTCTTATTATAGATTAGCTAGATACTTAACTTCATTACCAAAAGCCTCTTCACCATTTTGAACAAACTCCAAAAACACTTTCCAGATGTCATAAAACTCAGAATCTCTTTTCTGCACTACAGATGTAAGTTTCTCAGGAGCCAAACTTGATATTAGTTTTTTCAGCCAACATATCTATAAATAAATAAATAAATAAATATTCTAGACTGTCGTTCTGCAAGAATCATGTTGTGTAAGGAACCAGTGTCATTAATTTATTAGTACGAAGATAGATAGATAGATAGATAGATAGATAGATAGATAGATATTCACTTTACGGTGTCTTGTAAATAAATAAATAATAAAATCTGTCTAAAGAAACAAACATGTGCTGCTGGTCAAAAGTTTTAGAACAGTCAGCTTTCTTCCAGGTTTTTTTTTTTTAATTGAAATTTTAATTTTAATTTTTTGTGACTCATTTAAAGTAGTCTTGCAGCTATAACAGCTGAATATACACACTCAAGACATTCTTGTTACTATGGAAGTCATATATTGTTCTGAAAGTTCATTCCAACACTGTTGCAGATGTTCCAACAAATGTGTTGCATTTGTAGTTTGTTCTGCGTTCATGCTTCAGTCCAGTTAATCCCAAAACCAGCTCAAAATCTGTAGACTTTTCTGACCAGTCCATGATATGACACCTACTGTTTTGTTCTTGTGTAGTCTGGAGGTATGTTTTGGGTCATTGTGTTGCTGTAGAATGAACCCCTAACCAATCAGGCATAAACCAGACTGTGCTGCAAGATGCTGTGGTGGACCTTTTGGTTCAGGATGCCAGTCACTCACTCAGAACCTCAGACAGTAAACACCATCACACTTCCTCCTCCATGTTTGACAGCTGGTGTCACACACTCAGGAACCAACCTTTCACCTACTCGGCAGTGTACAAAAACCTTGCGTGATGAACCACAAACTTCTAGTCTTCATTTGTCCACTGGCAGTACTGTATATCTTGCAAGCCTTTTTTTATTGTTTAAAAAATATTGCTTTCTTACTGCCACTCAGTCTGTCAGACCTGCAGCTTAAATTCTTCTCTTCACAATTGAAACTGAGGCTTGCTGACTTCCAACAGTGTTAAGCTGCACTCGAACATGTTGTCCTTTGAGCTGACTATCAAGCAAGCTGTTGACTCTCAAAAACTTGTCTTCTGATTCTCTTGAAGCATTGGGTCTGCCAGACCTCTTCCTAAATTTCTACTAGTTTTCAAGTGCCTTTTGATGGTGTGGGAAACTGTACTCTCTGAAACTTTGGCTTTCTGTAAAAATTTTCTAAAGAAAAGATCTTCACTTTTTAAGATTACAATGAACTTTGTTCATTTACTTTTACGTGCCATTATGATATCAATATACAACATCTTGTCTGTGTAATATTGTCCGAATACTACCTTAGATGGTATAAAAACACAGTCTAACACTGCTTTTGTTTGTTCTTATAATCAACAAAAGTTGGAACATTTGGACAGGTAACAGCTGTAGTAACAGCTGTAAGTTGTTAACCAATGACTTGGTTAAAAAAAAGCCTTTTATATAACTCTTGTTTACATTTGTGTCTTATTTACAAATGTACATTATTGTCAATTTTCAGGGGTTTTTTTTACACTCAGGCAGTTTACCGCTTACCTTTGCACCATTTCAGATCAGTCTAAACTGCTTAAATGTCAATAAACACTGGAAAAATGAGAGGTGTTCTAAAACTTTTGACCAATGATGTAATCTATTCAGTTTGTAATCAGAATAGTCTGTCATGCTATTCATCCACAGATAAAACAAACTCTTTTTTTTTTTCTTTTACTTGACTTGACTTCACAATGTTAGAAATGCTATCACTTGTGGATGTGAGATATGCAAAAGTCTGTAGTTTTATTGAACTGTATAGAAAACACCAGCAGCATCACATAGAAAACTGTTCTTGTTAGGTCCGATGTTTGAGACTACACACGTTATTCTCAGAGTTGGTGATTCATCCATCCATCCATCCATTGTCTATACCTGCTTTATTCCTAATTAATGTCATGGGGATCTGCTGGAGCCTATCCCAGCACACATTGGGACACCCTGGACAGGTCACCAGTCCATAACAGAGCCACATATAGACAGACAACCACACAGACTCACTCCTATGGGCAATTTAGAATTACCAATCTACCAAATATACATGTTTTTGGACTGTGGGAGGAAACCAGAGTATCTGGAGTAAACCCACGCAGGCATGGTGAGAACATGCAAACTCCTCACAGAAAGGCCCCTGCCTGTTCGAACCCGGGATCCAAACCCAGGGCCTTCTTGCTGTGAGGCAACAGTGCTAACCACTAAGCCAAATTGGTAATTCGATTCAATTCAATTAGATTTAATTTGTATAGCACTTTTAACAATGGACATTGTGTCAAAGCAGCTTTACAGAACATATAGAACAAAAAGTTTAAGATTGATATGACAAAAAGTTCAAGATAAATATTAGACTTATGTTTCAATATATTTGTATTTATCCCTAAAAAGCAAGGCTGAGGTGATTATGGTGAGGAAAAACTGCCTTAGATGGAAGAGTAAGAATCCTCAAGAGGAACCAGACTCAAAAGGGAACCTCATCCTCATTTGGGTGACACCAGAGAGGGTGATTCTAAATTATTATAAACACCAGAGGGTGTGATAATGAATAATGCCCTTCCTACAGTCATATACACTCATTTGGAGTCCATGAAGTTTATTATAAATTCAACAACACCTCCTCCATGCTGAAGCCTTTAGATGCTCAATGATATGCTACAGCATATCTAGGAATGTTATTTTGTGTTGGTTGTTATCCTCAAGGTCTACATGGGGTTGGCATCTTCTCTTCGATAGTATGAAACCTTCATGAAGCGGAAACCAACTGAAGCTGGTACATCTCAGGATGCCTCGGGATCCTCACGGGATCAGTCACTTCTCAGTGAAGGTCCGAAATCTTCATAAAGTGGAACACACCTGGCACAGCTGGCACAATTTCTCATACAATCTCATATGCCTGCTTACTGATGACCGGTTAAAAAGGGAACTTGGACAGATCTGTAATATAAGTGTATATTTATAATTTAAGAGTAATGGTTAATAGACGTATGAGTGGTGTATACAGTACAGTAATGAGCAAAAGTCTTAATAGGATTTTTTAAATAGATGTTTGTTATGTTTATTACAGGTCACCTTGATTATTAAATTAGAAAAAATATATATATCAGTTAATAAAGTAATATATTTTCAGACATGATGTTTGTCTGGGATTACCGACCAAAAACAAAAACAAGGTTTTCCAAAACGTTCAGAAAATCTTACCTGCTAATATTCTTATAAAACTGTATAAAATATATCCAAGACTTCTGATGCATTTTGAACGGCAAAGCATTTTCGGACCAGATATTTACTTACTTTAGTTTATTGTTATTACGACTCTTTATAGTAGTTCTTTTACGTGGCAACATAAAACTTCATTAATTAATTTCTTTCTTTTTCAAGGCATCTTTGCTTAGTGCATTTCTTTCCACTTTGGCATAGTAAGTATATTTTTGTCTATTAGTGTTCCCTGCAGTGTCATTAAAATATAAGTGGTTCTTCTGCATCTCCATATGTCAAATCTCTTCCTTGTATTTAGTGACATGAAAACATGAAGATTTACAACAAAGCTCTTAAAGCTTACACGGAAAAAGGGGAGGGGATCAATGCTCCAGTGCAACACATGGCCAGGACTGAACCAAAAAGACTCCGTTTTCCTCTTCCTCTGCCATCAGACAGACGCTGATCTCTCCAAATCCCAGAGCATCTCATGTTCTGTCTGCATTACGTGGATTAAGACCTGTTGAAATATATATATTTATATATTTATATCAGAAGAACAGATTGGACCAGGCTGTGCTACCAAATCCTCTCGTCTGTGCCCAGAGAGGCAGAGAAATTACTCCAAATTAAGGGAGAGAACTGCAATACCACCCCCAACACCATCCGCTCACACACACATACACACACACACACAAACACACACACACACAAACACACTGACAGGCAGAGGCTTTTTAATCCGGGCTTGCACTGGCCTCCATCAGCTCCTGTCCATTAGGGTGGGCTTTTTTTTGAAACATGGCCTGAAAACCTCTCCACTTTGCCTTCATCAGGGCGTAAAGAGCCACAGCTGCTTGTCTACACTCACACACACATATACACACTCACACACACACACATATATATATTTAGATCTATGATCCCTGTTTTGCTTTCCCATCTCCGAACTTCACCTGTGAAAGAAAAGGGTGTTTGAGGTTAGACAACTTGATAAACAAAAGAAAAAAAATATTTTTCAATAAAACTAGACATCTACTCTTTTGTCTCTTGAGTAAACTAATAAGCATTACACACACACACACACACACACACACACATATATACAGTATATATACATATATATACACACACACAGACACTGTGGGTTTGTTTTAATGGAAGCACAAATCCAAACACAAGGGTGACAATACATTTTCCATTTTAATAATCAGATTATCATTTCCCATGAGTGAGAACTCTTTTCTTATTAGAAACTTAAGAAAAACAGCCCCATGACACGACTGTTTGTCCTTTTTTTATTATAATTCAGTAATAGTTACTATATTAGTGCATTACTGCATAGCTACAATTCTGAAGCATGCACTAAAGGTGCTATAGAAGGATGATCTAAAATATGTTCCCAGTCATCCAGTGAGGTTTGTTGTAGTTTTCCTCATTCTTTTCTAAATGTGTAGCAAATTGAAATGCAGCTATGCTTGAGAGCGGCGCAGAGGTTATCTCGACTGCAGCCGTCTCAACTCCAGACGGCTGTCTATGGACGTCACATGATCCCTCTATCTCTCCCTCTCTCTCACTCACACATAAGAAATCAATACACAAGTATGCTAAGTAAAATTTCTCCAAGCACAGGCATCTCTTTGAGACCCATATGTTCATTCTCGGTGAATAAGATTAGCCTCCAGCGCCTTCGTTTTAGGTTTACTTAAAACCCCGAGCAGCTGTGGAGGAGAGAGTATGTTCGAGATCAAGAAACAAAATGGCACCATTTTCCATGCCATTTGGTTTCCCGAGTTTTCTCAAGTACACTCGCTTGTTCCCGTGAGGCACTTTGGTGGCCAGAGAGGAGTGATCTTCACCGATCTTGGCAAAGACTATACCATCTGTATGCAAATGTATCCCATTATGAGGGATAAATAAATAAATTAATCCTCCTGCACCATGTGTGATAAACATCTGCTTTTTCCTGTGGACCAATCTGCTCTGATTCCTAATTCCAAATAAATACAAGCCACATGAGAACAGGTGATGATTGTCCTCACCTCTGCAGCTGAAACATCAGCCTGACCCGGCGGACACAGAGCATCTGGAAGAAGAAAGGTTGGAGAGTTAATGAAACAGAACAACTTCAGGCATGAGAAAACCTTCTTCTAATGTTTCTATACTGTGTCAGTAGCGAGTTTTCTTTTGAATCAGCTGGTGTCACAGTGTGAACAGTGTTTCTGTGTACTTCCTGAGCACAGAAATCTCCAGCAGTTTTTCCTGGTCTTATTTTGTACACCGAATGAGGTACAGTTGTACATGATAACGAGTGCGGGGTGCAAAAGGAATAGGCAATGAGCTTGAGAAGTATAGCTTCTGAACTCATGGAATTAGGCAAGATTTCATGTGGTTCTAATAAACATGGGCTGCTACTGGGAGTCTGTGTAAAGAGAAACTCCTCGTCTTCATTTTGTGCATGTAAATAAAACCTGAGCTTCTGCTTGGAGAATGAGAAGTCAGCTGTTTGCAATTATGAAGGATCCCTCTGATTAAACAAGCTTCCCTTCTCATCACAGGGTTAAATCTCAAGTAAATGACGTTAGGGAAGTAGGAGAGCGGGGAAATTTCTTGGATGCTATCAACTTTCTGTTTGCTTCAGTAGTACCTTACTACTGATGTGTTTTGATTTGCCTGTTAATTAGTTGTCTAGGTTTGTATACTGTATCTGTCAACCCATCTATCCAGCCTCTAAACTGTTTGTCTTATACAGGGTACATTTATGGCATTTGCCAGATGCCCTTATCCAGAGCAACTTACATTTTATCTCATCTTTTACAACTTAGCAATTGAGAGTTAAGGGCCTTGCTCAGGGGCTCCGCAGTGGCAGCTTGGCAGACCTAGGAGTCAAACTCACAACCTTCCAATCAATAGTCCAACACCTTGACACCACTCCCCCAACAATTAGCCTACAATGCATGTCTTTGGACTCGGGGAGCAAACCAAAGTACCTGGAGGAAACCCCGAAAGCTTGGGGAGAACATGTGAATTCTACACACACACACAGACACACACACACAGGTCAGAGGCAGGAATCGGACCCCTAACCCAGGAGATGTGAGGCAAACATGCTAATTACTAAACCATGGTGCCTCATATTTAATAAAACTCAAAATTACTGTATATACAGTATGTACATTCTATCCCAGAATTAATGGCACCACTTAACAAAGACCAGAAATGGCTGTATTAAATAAACATTACACAATAATTCCAAATCCTGGGCTTTTGTGCATTTCTTATGGACATTGATGGCTTCATGAAGTACCAAGATATTTCAGGCCAAAATTTGGTTGCCTTTGCCAGGATTTTACAGGAACAGATATAGATTTTCCAACAAGATGATGAACCAAACAGTGTAAAAATCAGCACAAATTTTTTTTTAAAATGAACTAAAAATATAATATTTTACAAAACATAAAAGGTGAAGTGCATATAGAATAACCTGGGAATAAAATGGAGCTTAAATAGCATAAGACCATAGGCAAGGACAGCATCTAACCCTGTTAGATACTTAGTTCTGCTATTTTCTTCAGGGGAGACACCACTGTCATATAAATTGTCATGATGTTGTCTGTTTAGAAAACATTAGACAGAAAAAAATGACATAGGTGCTAAATAAAAAATAATAACTAAGTGGTAATTAGCGTAACAAAACATATGGCTAAGTCAAAGGGCTACCACTTTATTATTAAATAAAATTACATTTGAATTTCTACCTGTTCAACTCATACAGTTCAGTCTAACTGTTCAAAAACAGTACATATATTTAAACCAGTATGCTACTCAGGAAACACATCACAATATCTCAGAGGTAAATCCAAGTTTGGCGTCTGGTTTGAGTTTAAATTGGAAGCGCTTTGCTAGGTGCCATGCTGTGTGTGTGCTCTGCTGTATGTTGCGGCAATGACAGCAGCCTCGGCTCAGGAAGTGGCTGTTAATGAAATATGAAGCTCTTTATTGAGTGGTAGGCTAAAGAGTGTGAGGTAATATTGGTGCACTGAAATGGTGATGAAAAATTCATGCTGCTAAGTTGGGGAGGTGAAAGCGCCGCTCCTCAGGATTTCATTTTGCTGTTTGATTTTCTTATTGGCTGCCTGACTCGCACACGCTCGCATTATTCCACAGCTGAGAGTGAAGGCCTGAGTTGTCTGCAGCTCTAATGGGAATGTGTCTGTGTGTGTTTGTGTGTGGGAGAGAGAGAGAGTCTCCGTGTATATGTATATCTGTATATATCCATATATATTAATACACATGCATTCATACACCTACTTATAGACACACATATCATTTAACATGTTCTCAGGGATGCATGTGTCATTCTAGCATGCTTGTGTCTTATGAGAATGTTTCGATTTGGCAAAACTTTGCTATGATGCTGTGCATGGCTGAAAAGAAGGAAACAAATTTGTGTGGCAAATCCCAAGTGGATGACCTGTCAATCATGAGAGAGTCGGAAAGCTTTTATGGAAAGTCCTGCCTGCCTTTATCTGCTCATTGCAGCTCAGATCAGCGATATAGTGACTGGGATGGAGTCTGTGTGTGTGTGTGTGTGTGGGTTTGTGTGTGTCTAAGATACAAGATGTGTTTCCCTTCTATATTTCTGTCATGTGACTTCTTTCACCTGCACACACGATAACACTGTAGACTATATGGACCTCTTAAATAAATCACTATATACATAGTTGTTACACACTCTCAATTTACCAAATTTTACTTTTCCTTGTTGCTGGAATGGTACCATAGCCTTCCAAATAGTTTATAGTATGCAACTGGACTTTTAGGCCCACTGACTGATCTTTAAAGCTGATTAAAACTAAAATCCTATGCACCTTCTGAGGAAAAGAAACATTTAAGATGTCCCCTTACTGGTACACTAGCTACAAGATGATCATAGATTATCGATCATATTATCATTAACTAGATTTCAATCATATGACTTGTGATATATATAACTTCATCCACTCCATGGAAATAAATAGCCTAACCCAAGGCAACAAATTACTCTAAATTAAAGTCATGGCTGTTTACTGCGTCAGGGTCATAAGACAGACGTGATTTGGAATTGGTGGATTTTCTATAATAATTATTATATAATTATAATTGTTCATTAATAATTAATCTTTTGGCATTCTGAGACCGTTTGTCTACTATATATATATATATATATAAATTTATTTTCTAAAACGTGTCACTCCCTCCAGATGTACTCAGTCCCTCCAGATGTACTCAAATATTATTCCTTGCATCTATTATTCAATTCTTATACATGAGTTATTTAGATTGTCTTCAAATAAACCATGTTTTTGTGCCTTTCTTTCCTTTGGTTATTTTTAATAATGTTCAGTGGTCCTTCATGCAACAGCCTCATATGAATGTGCGTACAGATGATATTAAAAAATATTCAGTGGCTGTATTTGTTGTAGCAATATATTCTTTGTTGCTTTTTGTGTTGTTTTTTTGCACTTCATGTCTCAGTACACTTTGCATTTGGCTATGCAAATATTATTACCCAACAATATTTTCCTCACTTTCTAGTTCACTGCATGTTTCTTTTCTCTTTATATGTGATTGACATTTACATTTAGATTTACATTTATTTATGGAATCGGGCAGACACTGTAATCAAGACAGAAGTGTTTTGCTGTCTGCTTGGAAAACAAACTGTTGCTAGTGCAGACTTGAATAGACTCAGAGATAGCAACAAGCTAGGGATAGCAAAGCAGGAGCTACTGCTAATACACAGTGGAACCTCGGCAGATGAGTGCTCTTCCTTATGAATTTTCGAACGCCAGCTAAGTTAAGCATATGTTCGGGAGGCTTTCAAAACTTGTTTGCGTCAGTGGAAAGCCAAGCGAAGCTAACCGAAGCGAGTTTGCGATATGTTTTTTTTTTTTTCAGTTAGCGCAAGCTGTTTTAAAATAGTTAACCCACAATATCTACGTTGCCTTCGTCATGCATTCAAAAGCTAGGTGATTTTTCGGGCATATTTTTGTTGACAGATTGGTGGTGTGGGTGGTCTGTTCTATTTTCAGCCCAAGCTTGGTGGCACAACTTCCTGTGAGGACCCTTGACATGGAATGCTTGGCTTGGGGTCAGCTCTTCGTAAGCAGCCGTACAGTTTACTTACGCTTCGTATTGGTCATATTTTTGGGTGGCTGGAACAGATTATCTGCATTTACATTATTTCTCATGGGAAAATTCACTTCCCAATACAAATGTTCAACTTAAGAACTCGCCTCCAGAAGGAATTAAGATTAAGATTGTTGTTGTTGTTAAATGCATAATTAATATTCGTGTATCCCTGCATTTGAGCACATCAAACCCTTAAGCAGAAAAAGCAGGAATTAATATATTGTTTTAATCTCAATCTGACATTTGTACATAGTGATGCTCTCATGGTGATATATTTCATTTTCTTCTAGATTTTTTCATTCTTAACAAGACGATCTCCATAGGCGAGCATTTGAGTTTGAAATCTAATGCAGTCAGCTACAGAAAGCCAGTGGAGGAATAAAAAAAATAGGAGAAAAAAAAAGCCCAGCACCTTGTTATCCTTTATCGAATGTTTCCATAATCAGGTCTAACTGTATAATTCATTTTTCGTCCTCTCTTACGATATGTATCTCTAGTGACCTTATGCATTTACCTCCCTTAAATTTCTATCTCCTAACATCCTAATGTCTACCCCCACTCTCTTCTCTATCTCTCTACCCATCTATTTCAGGGGGTTTGAATATTGAGAAGCTGATGGAATTTGTGCACCATGCTCGGGGTCTATCCGTCTAAAAGCCGGCATGTAAAATAGAGATATCAGCCTCAAGCTAGTGTTGTTGTGCTCTGCATGGCCCAGAAAACAGCGAGGAATCACAATGCATGGAGCCAAGGTTCGGTACTGTAACACTCTCTGCTTCTTTTTGAACGTTATGCTGTTAGTTGCTTGTGTGAAGATGCTATGGTATAGAAGTATGCTGGCATGCATGGCTTCATAGAGGGATATCTTTTTTTTTTCCTATCCTTATTTGTATTTCATGCTCTCTGATTGGAGAATTTAATTTATGGGCATGACAGTGAGTGTGTTTGTGTGTGTATGTGTGTGTGTGTGTGTGTGAGAGAGAGAGAGAGAGAGAGAGAGAGAGAGAGAGAGAAAGGGTATACTGTCATAAACTCTAGCACATTTATACACAAATATATAAAAAATGTCAGCTTGCTAAAAAAACCCGCTGTTTCTTCTCCCTGCTACACATTTGCAGTAATGAAACATCAGCCTATTTTATCACATCAGCACTTGAATTCCTCTCATCTTTTCTTCTTTAAGAATATTCACGACCATTTGAAAATCTAATTCATTGATTTTTACAGTCTTTCCCCCTCGCTTGACCCCAGCACGTAAATATTCATGGACCATTAAAAGTACAACATGTGCGTTTTGTACATTTGACCCACTATATTATACAGCTGTGTGTGTGATCTGCTGCACCAGCGCTTCTTTCCGCAGTGTGCTGGCACTGGCAGTGCCAGGCTCAGGCCAGCTCGCTCCATGACACACATAACAATCCTCCCATTTGGCAGCGTGACAACCTTCATGACATCGCAGCACATTGGACAATGATGCTCCACTGAGCGCTTCTTTCAGCCACAGCCAATGTGGTAGCTTTGGCATCCGTTATGGCTTCAGAACTAAACAAGCAATAAGAGGCAAAAGCCATTACGCCATTAGCTAAGACGCTCAGCCGCTCGACAGCAAAGGGAATAGAGAAGATGGGTAGAGAGGCGGAAATCCCCATGGAGAGAAGGAAAGCCAGGAACAGAGAGGCGGAGGGAAAACAGAGGTATCTCTGTTGTTTACAAACATGATAAAGCTTCTATAGCATAGGAATATTCCCTCGGTGAATGTTGTCACTATAAGTCGTCTGGATATATTGAATATATTAAAACAAGTCTATTCTGCAAAGGACCTTTAACATTTTAATATACAGGAAAATATCATGCACAATATGGATGCAATAAATATTGTTTATAATAACGTTCCAGCTGCAGGAAAAAAAAATTCAAATGTTTTCCTCAGTATGATGATATAGTCAGTCGATAAGATTCATTAAACCTGATGTGGCACTCACAGATGTGTAACAGGTTGTTCATGAAAGTCAGGTTGCATGAAAAGACACAAAGCTTAAGATTAATGTTTGAAATGACTTTAAAATTGATAGATCAAATGAAATCCGACCACATTGCCATTTTTTCCCACCAACTCACAAAATCTACCAACCAGGAAGAGGTGAAAACTAGCATGTACTTCCTGTTGCCCATAGGTACTAGTGTAGCAAGCCCAGTCTATTTTAATCACTTGAGCTGCAGTATGTTTGGGATGATGAAGATTATGATCTGCTTAAATTTAATCTGTTTAATAGGAAAATGTATAAAACGCTAACACTAACCTTGACCTGAACGCTCATAGCCTTTGAGTTATGAATATCACAGTTTGAAAGACTTCTGACGTTCTGCAGCACAGTACAATAAATTTAATGGGAAAAAAAAAATCAAACACAACATTAAAATTTCTTGCGAATCAAATGTGCAGCCAATTTACATGGTTCACTGCGGAGCTTGACCTCAGAATGTGTAAGAATTCCAGAAACTGTGGGTTATAAGGTTGGAATTTTTCAATTTCATATAAATTAAATGGTAAGGGGGGAAAAGCATGATAATTACTACCAACTTCAACCCTCTGCTCATATGGTCATACAGAATTGACTTTTTGTAACACAGCAGCAAGAAGCAGGAGGCTAACAATAATAATAATAATAATAATAATAACAGGAGTCTGCAAACTCCAACAAGACCTCCAAGAGCATTTCAAATAAAACAGAGCAGACTTCATGAGGTAGAAGTGATATAATTCAGCCAGCGAGAAAGAAAAACGAGATGAAGCGGAAAGCGATAGCATTGTTGTCGTATGGCTTTTCAAGTCTCTACACACAACCGCAGCTTCAACACTGTGATTAGCCAATCTGTTTGACATGTTCTCTTTTTGCAGCTTTCCATGAGCTATTAGACTTCACAAAGCTTTGATCTGTATGGGATGCATAAAAAAAAACCCTGAACCTATAAAAACCCAGCAAAGCCATATTAAAATAGATTAGGACATCAGCCAGTAAAAAAGTAGCATCTACAACCACCTTGGCATTATGGGATTTCTTTTAATCCATGGTGCAAATGTGATATTTCAAAGTTCTGTTTCATGAAAGTAGAAAAACACTGAAAAAGGCTTTTTTCCCTTTTATGTTTAAATGAAACAAACCACAATGAATTGGCAAGAAATGTATGAATATCCATGTTGTATTCTGAAACTAGGGTACAACTGCCAAGCACAAACAATATAGCCAAGTTTGGCAGGATGTGTAAACCTGTTTGGAAGGCATTGTCCCAAAACTTAGCATTGTTTTTCTGAATCTTAATTAATCAAGGGAGTAAAATTGTGTCTCTCCTTCCCATGCTAATAATCGCCCAAAGAAAACCAGAAGGCAGTGAGTACATCAGCGTGTGGTTGTAGGGAAGGGCATGTGCCAGTGTCTACCTGATTAGCAAACAAGTTGTATATTACTTTTGGAATCAACATTTGAGCGCCGTATGGGTGAATTTAGATCTTCACAATTTGGAAGTCAGGTCAGGTGTCGCTTAGGGCAAAGCATACTTGAGATAGTCATCAACACTCAAACAATAATTGAATTGAAGTGGACTGAATGAATGAAGGTAGCCGGGTTCTCTTAATTTCTGCATGGGTTTCCTCTGCATTTTTCCAGTTCCCTCTAACCTCCTAAAAAATGTTAGTAAATGGTATATCAAATGTGCCACTAGTTGTATGCATGGTTCCCTGTAGTGGACTTTCATCTTATCTAAAGTGTACAGTATTCTTATCATGTGTTAGCCTTTTGTCAAATACACATTACTGCACAGTGAAATTCTTTCTTCACATAGGTTTGGGGTCAGCCATGATGTAGCATCCCTGGAGCTTCTTGAACCCTGATTGTCCAATCAACAACCCAGAGCCACTTGAGCTACCTCTGCCCCCTGTGTTGCATATGCCTAGTGCTCCCAGGATAGACTCTAGATCCAATACAAGCTTCATCAGGAAAAGTCACCATTTAATGGACTGACAGCTCTGAGTAAAAGTGAACACACCCTATGTGTTGTGTCAGAAACTGTTTCCATTCTTTTCCCCCTGATCCTGCCTTTACAACAGTCCTGCCCTAGTGAAGCTCTTTCTTTTGGATTTGTGGAATAATCCAGAAATGATTTACAGAAAATAGTCAGTCTTTCCAGGGTTGAAAGCATACTGGAAATACATCTGATATAAACAATGACATCATTGAAGATGACAACACCAAGAGCGGAAACACCATTGCCAGTGGAACCGAGAACTAGATTTACGTTTACATGCTCAGTGTTTTGAAGGTTCTATCAATGAATACATTCATTTCAGATTTCAGCCATGGAATTACATAATGCATGCTGACCTACCCCGATTAGAGAGAGGGAGCGGGGAGTGCCCTGCTCCAGGCTTTGCTCCAGGCTTTGCCATCACCCCTTCTAAACCAGTACACTTGGGCTGCTGAAATACTGATCAGCAGGTTGTGAGTTCAAATTCTTGCACTTCCAAGCTGTGTCTCCTGGGTCCTTGAGCAAGGCTCTTAGCCCTTAACCGCTTAGTGTCAATCTAGGTAAGGGTTTATTTGTTTGTGTTTCAGGAATATAATTTGCCAAAGTTGTATTAATTTTTCATAACTCATTAAAAATCAACAACAAAAACAAACAAATCGCTGTTATATCTGAGGCGGTAGAATGAGACCATGTTCAGTAAGTATGGTGGAACATGGGGAACTGCACAGACTTTTTGAGAGCCTGTAGCTGCTGGCACAGTGGCAAATCAAGTCCACGCCACCAGGCATCGCTGGCGAATAAGCCCCCGGTTCTCAGTGCTCGGTTAAACTCCCACTTCCCTCGCTTCGAACTAGGTCACTGCCAAACAATGCTGGCCCAGTTGGCCAAGAACAAAGAAAAAGTTCCAAAGATTTCCTTTGTTGTTTCTTATTCATAGTTTAAAAATAAAATACTGCACATGCAAGAAAAGAAGCTGGAAAAAGACAAATGGAATCTGGTTGTAGTTGGTTGTTTGTTTTTATCCAACAATGAGTCCTTGACGCTAAAATTCCTGAGCTGTGATCCTTCTGCAGGAGAAGTGTACGGGTACAAATAATGTCTTTGGGCAAAATGGATTAGAGAAGAAAGCGCAACACATCTTATACAGCTAGACCACAGAGAGTGAGCATGTAATCCAAGACAGGAGCTGGGGGGTGGAACATAAGCAGCCTTGAGAGGAGTAATGAAAGACAAAATTGGAGGTTTGGAAAGGGTGCGGAATGACATGCCAAAAAATGTAAGCATCCACGCATGCACAGGAAATGGCTGATGGTTCATTTCCTGTGAGTGACTCAAAGGCACTTAAAGACACACCCTCAGGATTATGGTAGTGCTGATTAAGGAAAGTCAGGACTTTGCAAAGTAACAACAATCTTTTTTTTTTTTAAGTTCCCACCCACTAGCTAACTCTCCCCTATGATAAAATATCTACCGATCAGGGAGGTTGAAAGCTTCCTTCAATACATCTGAATCCACTGTATCTTTTCAAACTGCAGGATAGGAGAACACACCCAGAGGATAGCACTAACTGCGAACATGACTACTGCTATCATGGACATCCTCAACAGTCTAGTGCTGCTCTGATTGACAGGAGAAAGTAAGTATACCATCAACCCCGACCAGAGAGCACGGACAATTTGGCTCTTCGGCTTCTGAACAAACTCATGCACTACTTAGAAACCCAGAGAGTGAAGTTGGAGGTAAATTCAATCAGATAGTTGTATGACATTACACATTTTTTGTTCTAACCTTCGCTAGCTTACCAGTGATCCTGCTGGTTAATTGGCTGTCAGATTTATTTACACAATAGTCTGACTAAAAATGTCCAATTCATTCTCTTTACTCTTTATTCACTTTTGGGCTGCACTTTTATTTTCATAATCAAAAGCCAGTCTGATAGCTTTGCCAAGTTGGCTGGCAGCTGTTTCATTGTTAGAAATGAACAACATCAAATAAAGCAGAGCAAAGTAATTGGACTGACTAATTAGCGACTTCTGAATCACCTGATGAAATGAAATGTGAATGTATTCTATTGGATATGCATGTCTTGCAGGCTTCCCAGATCTTTGGCAGGGTCAGTCATGATACAGCACTAATGGAGCAGAAAGGGTTTAAAGGGCTTTGCTCAAGGGCCCAAAAGTTCTGGGGCTTGAACCCCTGATCAGATCTAATCAGTAACCCAGAGCCTGAAGCTTTGAGCCACCAGTGACCTTTAAACTGTGGGCTATCTTTCAAATTCCACTATACTAGCAAAAGATAATGTAATATTCCATGAAGAACATGTTTTAGTTGAGGTTATATTAAGTCAATTGTAAGTTTATTTATTTTACTTTTGTTGTCTTGGCAGAAAGATTTAATTAAAGTGAAATGGTGTCATTTAACTCCACCATTATCCACATCACACAGATGCTTGATTGGATTGAGATCTGGGGAATTTGGAGGCCAAGTCAACACCTCAAACTCGTTGTTGTGCTCATCAAACCATTCCTGAACCATTTTTGCTTTGTGGCATGGCGCATTATCTTGCTGAAAGAGGCCACAGCCATCAGGGAATACCGTTTCCATGAAAGGGTATACATGGTCTGCAACATTGCTTAGGTAGGTGGTACGTGTCAAAGTAACATCCACATGGATGGCAGGACCCAAGGTTTCCCAGCAGAAATTTGCCCAGAGCATGACACTGCCTCGACCAGCTTGCCTTCTTCCCATAGTGCATCCTGGTGCCATGTGTTTCCTAGGTAAGCGATGCACACGCACCCAGCCATCTGGGTGATATAAAAGAAATCATGATTTATCAGACCAGGCCACCTTCTTCCATTGCTCCATGGTCCAGTTTTGATGCCCACATGCCTATTGTTAGCGCTTTCCGTGGTGCACAGGGTCAGCATGGAAACTCTGACTGGTCTGTGGCTATGCAGACCCATACGCAACAAACTGTGATGCACTGTGTATTCTGACACTTTTCTATAAGAACCAGCATTAACATATTTGAGGAATTTGAGCAACAGTAGCTCGTCTTTTGGATCGAACCACATGGGCCAGCCTTCACTCTTGTCACTCCATGACCCTGTCGTTGGTTCACCACTGTTCCTTCCTTGGATCACTTTTGATAGATACTGACCACTGCAGACCGGGAACACCCCACAAGAGCCATAGTTTTGGAGATGCTCTGATCCAGTCGTTTAGCCATCACAATTTGGCCCTTGTCAAACTCGCTCAAATCCTTACGCTTGTCCATTTTTCCTGCTTCTAACACATCAACTTTGAGGACAAAATGTTCACTTGCTGCCTAATTTATCCCACCCACTAACAGGTGCCATGATGAGGAGATCATCAGTCTTATTCACTTTGCCTGTCAGTGGTCACAATGTTATGGCTGGTCAGTGTAATTTTTACTGTGTAACAAAAACTACTGTTTTATACTGTAGAGTATTTTGATCAAATTGAATCTGAACAACAGAAAGGATGGCACCAAATCTCAAATATTGACAGAAACACAGATACTGACACACACATACCTGCTTATTCACTCCCCCTTGAGCTGAAAAGCATTGTAGTGTCTTGGATATGTGTATGTGTGTGTCTCTAAGGAGAGCAGAGTGACAAGCAGTAAGACGACTGAACATCGGAATGGAAATTTGTGAATAGAGTTTTGATATTCTTTATATTTGAACTTCTCGCTTATATTTTTGCAGGTCGTGTTTTTGATGTAGATGGTACAAAAAAAAAAAAAAACATAAGAAGCTTTGCTCCAGGGATTCACATCACAGTTATGTTGGGAATGTGGAGATGCAGGCAAGGCCAGATTGATCTATTCACGCCTGCTGGAGGTCTGCAGAATCAGCAAACATCACACACACACACACACACACGCCACACAGTCACCACACATTTGACATATGCCGATATTAAATTCTTATATCACGACAATTGCCTAGTATTTTACTGCGATACAAAGATATTATCAGGATACTGTCTTAACTCCAACTGTCATCCCAGCTAACAGAACATTACTAGAAACATTCAATATTGTATCTGACAGGTTCTAAGAAGGGTGTGTAAGTAATAAAACACAAAAGTGTGTGCTGTTTTAAGTATATATCCATGATGGTGCATTGAAACTGTAGTGTCTTGCAATGGAAGTTACTGTAACTACATCCCTGAAGATGATTATTAATTATATTAAGTATTTAATTACACATTAATTTAATAACGATTACCAATAATTTAATCGATTAAGAAATGATATATGAGACTTTTATTTTTAAACATTTCTTGTTAGACTTAACGTTGCGGAATATCTAAGAGGCTTATCTTAACGTAAATTATGTTAGGTTATAATTTAAATGGAAACCTTCAAGTGCAAATTTCTACAGTAAAACAAGCGAAAAGACAATGTTAAGATTTACTCCTTTACTCTTGGTTTAAGCAAGGTTTGTGTCGTTCATATTTATTACCCTTGCCCAGCACTGATCATGAAAACATACAGAGATGACATGAGTTTAGCATCTTTAGGGTATCCAAAATACTCCCACACGGCCGATTTGCTTTGTTATGGAGGATATAAAGTTTCATTGCGGTCGCCAGCCGGTGCCATTTTATTCCTGATATATCATGGCAACATTATTATCATGGGGAAAGGCATGTAGATTGAAAACTCTTTTTTTTTTTCCAGACAAACACACGTAAGTGGGTTTAATCTTCGGCTTGAAAAGAAAAAAGAAAATCGCGTTTTGTTTTTATTCATTATTGCCAAAATAACAGATTGATGAAAAAATTGCACCCTCAATAACGTCTCCTGTTTAACAAAAATCAGAGTTTACATATAGCATGCTGCAAAAAAAAACAAGTACCAATCAGAAACCAATCAACGTGTGATGATGCTTGTTTTCCTCCCTCACACGGTGCTGTAAAAACCTGCTCTCTTGACACAGTGTCTATACCACCATAAAACATATATCTCTAAATAGCATCCTTTTTATATATTGCTTTTTTTTTAAATATTTAATGATATTATTTTTCTGTTTACATACACTAAAATTGATTTTCTGCTACGCCTTTGGTCTGTAAATAGTGGAGACTGCACTGTAAATAATAAACCACCTTCACTATTTGCGCTAAGGCCACCATTTATTGAAGTCTTGAAAAGGATGTCCCTGTAACACACTCACTGCTGCACACATCTTCAGATTTGTCATTAACTGATTGAAAACCTACTAGACGCCACTTTGATTAAAACACAAACACACATACAAGCTTTTTTGATGGTTTGAACAAAAGACGTCCTTCTTGAGACGATCATACAAAATACAGCTTGTGAACTTTGTCAAATGTCATTGGAATAAGACCACAATAGAAATAAATATTTGTGATCTCCATGAACATCACCTGAATGTTTGGTGTAAAATGGTGACTGGATATAAGAAGAAGACTCAAAACCACTGGATACTATGGTGGGAACTCCCTGATGGATTAGACAGTTTAATGACTGAAGCTAGCAGGGACTCACTGCATTAACTACCATGATATGAATACGATGAATGGGTTGTGGGCTGTGAGTGATTATACCTCTGTGTGTTTAAGAATCTTTAATTCTCTGAAGGCCTCTGGTGAGCTTGATGTTGTGGTTTTGTGTGTGGCCAAAGCAGAAGCCATTTTTTTAGCATCCCTGTTGAGAATCTATGGCCTGAACTGAAAAAGACTAATTGCCCAAAATCTCGTAAATGAGAATGTAAATGAGCTTGAAATGTCGTGTGGAGGAGTCTCCAAGCTCCATGATCACTCTACAACCTTGTTAGATGTTACAGGATGATGCAGAAAGATGCGATTTCTTAGAAAAAAAATTCACCAGTTGTTCTTTCTCATTAGGATGTCTGAATATAAAAACTCTATGCTGCTATCCTGCTTTCAATCCAAGACTCTTTTTTTTGTGTTTTCTCTCTCTCTACATTCACAGTTGTATAAATCTGACCCACATCTATATTAAATCTAACTACTGACTGCACAAAAGCAATGAGAATGAGTTAGATCTTATAGCTTAGTCCAGCGCTGATCACTACACAGAGTAGGATTTCATCACGGCAAACCGATTTCCCTTAAAGTACCTTGTTATGTTGCAGGAAGTGGTCTGAGAAGTGAGTTAAGAGCCCGCTTTGAAATCATCACCCTGGCATCCTTGTCATCACTACAGCAGCACAACATGCCGGGGTAATCGGCTCATCCTGAGGAGGGGCATCTCTCAGAGCTATAACGATTGTGCTGATGGCTGGAGATATGCTGCCAGTGGCGTGCTGATGATGACTGTTATTGTTCTTTATTGTCTTTCTGTAGCTGTAAGGAGGCGTCGAGAATCGATCCGCCGATTGCCAGCTTTCCCACTGGGACTCTGCAGAGCACTGCAGCACCCCGAGACAGAGAGAACCAAAGAGATAAAAAGAGGAGAGGGAGAGCTAGCGATAAAGAGGGAGATACAGGGAGAGCACCAGAGATAGTGGTGGGAGAGAGATAGCAGGCATCCGATTCCCCATCCTCCTCCCTTAATCTGATGCTCACGCTATAGTTCTGATCTCTATCTGCCGCTGCTTTAATTGATCTCGGTCACGGTTCTGCGCAAGCAGGGATTAGAGCTCATCGTCTCATCATCGTACTCGCTGATAATCTGACCCTGTCACCCTCCTCGAAATGGATCCAAGGAATCATGTGTGTGTGTGTTTTACTAAAAAGAGGGGGGGGGGGACTTTCAGCTTTAAATTGTACTGATCTGTCTGTAGATATTTGACTTTCTGAGCATATCCTTAGATGTTCAACATAACACTTTTGCTTCCATGATGTGTAGGAACATACGGAATTAGTTGTAATAATTAATGACTAAAATACAACAGGTGATGCTGTTATAGGGAAATAATCAGTGACAAGGTGGTATGATGTGGCCTGATGTAAAGCAGAGTTATTTTAACCTGATCTTTTTCAAAAACAGCGTGTCTCAAATTGATTTCTTTTTCAACATCACATCTATTTGCTGACATTTACATATTTGATTTATTAAAGGATTAAACATTGTTCCTTTTTATCCATTTCTGGTTACACTTAAGGCCCTGAAATGTCCATAAAAGTTCCAGTAGAGCGATGATAAATTGGTCCTAGGTGTGAATAAGTGAGTGGACATTCCATTGTTTTGTTGTTGTTTTCTAACCCTACCAGAAGCAGTGGGAAACTCTTGGAGTTCCTCAGTGTCCGCTCCATCATACATGGTCTGATTTCATACGTGGTCTCTAGAGATCAGTTCTTTTTATTTGTACTTCCTAAAGTATTTAGTTGGTACTTTTTCCCAAAACATAAACAAACTAGCCTGATTTATAGCACCACAACCCTAACCAGGCACTATGGGTGAATTATTAAAATTGTCACTCATATTTCCGTGAAAGTAAAACCTCACATGACATTTTTGTTCATGTCCCCTGGGATCCTAGTCTTAGTGCAGTTCTCTATTCAACCTGAAAAACCTTTCTGGCAAACTAAAAAATGAAACAAAAACAATTTACATACATAAAGATATGTATATTATTTTAGAAAGCATTATCTGTTCATTTTGAATAATGTATTCATATTTAGTTACATCCCTGCTGTATTAAAGTAGGATGTTAGTGTTGATATTATACTAGATTTCCTTTGCAAGGTATACTGTCATATCCCAAGTATGTGGCCAGTCCAGAGGCTATTTACGATCCTCAGAAGAGCAGTGGCTCTGCCCTTAATCACAGCCTGTTATGTCCTCCTGATTTACAGCACCAGCACTCCATCTAAAGCACCAAACACTCAGATGTGTGTATATGTGTATGTGTGTGTGTGTGTGTTGTTGGAGCATGTATTGCAAAAGCATCTAACCAGCATGGTTGTTGCTGCCCCACTCTCACTCAGCATGGCAAATGGACTCCTTCAGAGTTTAACCTTTTAGCTGTGTATGAGGTAACTGAGTGGGTGTCTGCTGAGAGAGCTCATTCCTACCTGGTAAAAATGTATTGTTCCACAGGTTTCAGAACAAAACCACAGTAGATGGCAAGTCCCTAGGATGCTGAACAAGATTTAGCAGCTCAGATCAACCATACTGGCCAAAGAGCTACCCTGTTGAGGAGATTCAGATTCACATGGGCCAGGATGCTTTTCACAGTTGTCCACCTTATAGTAGCTCAGTGCCAGAGCTATTTCAAATGACAGAGGCTGTCAGCACTTGGTAGAGCTTCAAACAGACCATGGCGAGTCCGAGAAATGGAAAATCCGTCATTTTTTTTCTGTGAAATAGTGGGTATCTGTCCAGCACATGGGGTAATGCAAGAGCACCCAGGAAAAATGGGTTTGTGTATCACTGAGGCATTTTGGTATCAAAGAGAACACAGACAGCCAGACACACACTGGAGTTGCTGGACTAAGATCAGGGACAAAATCCCCCTTAACACTGGCTGCATTTCTGTTTCTGGCCTTCTTTTCTTTCGCTCTCTTACTTGGCTTCGTCGATTAAAATAAAGGGCGCATTTGGATGAGAAGAAAGAGCTTAGTGTAGTGAGGGGGCTTGTGTGTGTCCCGCTTCACCCCTGAGGTTCTCCTCATTCAGAACATGATGGACAGAGCCTTTTGAGTCATCCTCCCCCCAAGCACCCCCCCCCCCTCTTTTCCGATGTTTGTGCTCTTTTGAGTTTCCAGCATGTCACCCAGAGGCTAACTAAGGAGTCAGAACGCACCATTACCCCAAGGGTTTGGGTATGGGCGGGTCCGGGGGGAATGCAGTAATGTGGTACGCAAACAGGAGTTACTCATCAACAAGAGTCATGGCTGACATTTAACAAAGTCATAAACTGAGAATGTAAACAGTAAAGACAGATCCTATCCCCTCCTGCCATGGTGAATAAAAGCATTCCGCCTCTGTTTGATCACAGATCCCTGGCCAGTCACTAAATCGCAACTGACAAGCTATTGATCCTCGAACGGTACAGCTAATTAAATTAAAAGTGCTTTATGACTCCCTATATGAAGCATTACGCTTCATCGGGCCAACACACACGCCTTTATTACATCAAAATGGCCCACTTGCACATGCGCACCCCTGGCCTCTTTTTCTCTCTGACACACACACTCACATGCTACAAATGTCCTGGTATAAAAAGACATTTATGAGCATATGAAGGCATCCAACCACGGAGATGTTTGCCATTTTATTTTTGCTCCGCAGCTTCCATCCGTGCAGCGAGATTGATTTTGAGAGCTCTGACTGTGTTTCAGTCCTCTCCTCTCCCATAAGGAATATGTATTATTCAGCAGGCAGTGTTTTGTTTTTTGTTTTTTTCCATAAATGCCCACTCACACTATTACCGGCCAATGGAGCAAAATCACCCTCAAAGAGAGGACTGGGAGCATTTAGAGTCATTCTTTTTGTTCTCTGTGTGTGTCTTCTACCCTATCGAGAACATTGAATTTGGAGTTATGATTGCAGAGAGAGTGTAGCAGACCGTCACATTGCAGGACACTGCCAACTGAGCAATCATCCATCCCATTGCAGCCTGGCACTGGACTATCCCAACTGCTCCTGAAGTCAGCAGCCAGCCAGCCAGCTGCTCAGAAAAATATGCAGAGTAGTGTCAACCACACACACATGTTTGTCATGCTATCCTTGTCAGGACCTGCCTCTGACATCATTATTAATGCATGTAATGAAGCTGTGCTACCTGTAAAGCAAATGTTAACCTTCTGGAACCAAAAGGAAGCATTTTCCTCTCCGTTTTGTCTTTTTTTCAGTTTTGCTTGAGCTAACCAACTAAATGTCACCAAAGAAATCTAATTTCTCAGATATTTCTATCTTTGTGGGTTCATTTTGTCCCCACCAACATATTAAAACATGTCCACACACACACAAGTCCCTGGTTTGAGCGAAAGCCTAGTAATAAATGCCTGGCCATTTAGCTGTGCATAAGAATGTGTGCATTAAAATTTTGTGTGTGTGTGTTTGGGGGGCTTGACATATCAGAGAGATATCTATGCATGTTCATAGTTCTTTAGCATATTTTATTACATTTGTACCATCCATTCAATCGGAGCATCTAACCTCTGCTTGTGGGTTTGTGTGCGTATGCCTGGTGATCCTATGCCCAAAAAACAACAAGCCTTAGAGGACCATTGCCGTGGCTACATCCACAGACTTGCAAGAGCAGATGGCAAAACAGATGATCAGCGGCTCATCTCTCCCTCCGCCATCCGTATTTATTTTCTGTAGGCTGGCTACGGCTCATTTTCGCTTTCAGTCTCTGTACTAGTTTGATGCCAGGGTCTGGTACTCTCCCTCCTCACCACGCAGGACAAGTGCAAATGCGGAAAAAAACACAGCCAGAAACCGCAACCTTCTCAAAGAACCTTTAAAAAATCAACTCAAATTAAAAACAAAAAATTTCAACAAACAACAAAACTATCTCGCCTTGACGAAATTCTAAACTTGGTATTGATCAAAGCAAGCAGCAAATCCATTAGTTGTTCTGAGCTACTGATCATGAGTGAGATGCTGGTCGATGGAGTCCAACGTGATTTATACGACTTCGTGAAGTGCCGATAAACAAGCTGACTGATTGGTCAAGGGTGGAGGAAGGAGGAGTAATTGAAATTTTAGATTTTTTTTTTGAAGTGCTGTCCTTTGGATGTGAAGGAGTCTTTATCGCACAGATGTTTACAAAGAGACCTGCTTGGTTTGGGTACAAGTCCAATTGGTTGATCTACTCAGAATGCTTAATGTTAAGTGAAGAGAGGTTTAACGGCCAGCAGCGCTACAGAATTCACCAAGCCATAAATATCATATACTGTAAATAAGTCATCTTCAGGGTATAGAAGAAAAGCCATACTTGTTCCTAAAGTTCTGCTCCAAATATCTGGATTTGTGTTTACATTTCAATCAGAAATGGGTGTGGTCTAAACTTGAAGGATTTGAACCCTACTAACCCCACTCATTGAAACACTGGAAATAACTGGGCAACCAGTTTAAAAAATCCAGTAGGGTAGAAATGCCAGAATGGTCCATGAGTTCTATGAGGAATTAGTACTAAGTCAATAATGAATTCAAAAACTACACTGACCTATTAGTTCCTCAAGGTTGCACAATTCTTTGTGACTATAAACTGTTGAAGAAAGGACATTATCAACATTTGCATAATTTACTGTTCCGTTTCAATCAAATGAGAATGGTAATAAGTGTTAGAGATAAATAATAAACTTTATCATTTTTTCTGTTTCTATGCTTTTGTAAAGCTTCTTTGAGACAATGACCATTGTTAAAAGCGCTATACAAATAAATTGAATTGAACTGAAAATTCTGCCTCTGACTGTTCTGCAATCTAAAACAACATAACTCAAAATCATTATTTGATCCAACTAGAGACTAGTTTTTTGTTTGTTTGTTTGTTTGTTTGTATAAGTCCACTATGATTTTTCCAAGTACAGATAAGTTAGATCTAGTCTCAAGTAGATATACACTATATTAGCAAAAGTTTATTATATTACACTATATTACATGCACATGAACTTTAATGACATCCCATTCTTAATCTGTAGGGTTTAATAGGTAGTTGGCCCGCTCTTTGTAGCCCTCTTACTAACCTACATGGCCATGATCCATGTTTTTAGCTATGTTTAGGGATCAAAATTACCACATATAAGGGCATAAATGTGGAAGTTGGCCTTTCCAGTTTCTTCATTGTTCTACCATCATCATCCTACTTCATCTGCATTATAGGAATGTTACAATATGTTCTCTTTATGGCATAAGTTGACCTGGCAGCTTTTCTCCACCAGGCTGATCATAATAAGTGACACACTAACTGTCCCCTGTGGTCTATGCCCAAGCGAGCAACACTGACTGCCGCTGTCTTCTGAATCCTGATGCATCCTTGGGCGAACAAAAATGCTCACAGTCTTTGTCTGGACAATGAATGACCAGTTGCCCCATTTCCGGACTGGAAGAGTTACTGAATCTGACAGGCCCCTGTGGCTTCCCCTGCACGTGATCTCATACACACACACGCACAAGAGGAAATATCAGCATAGTCCTCCTTAATGCCACGCCTGTAGGGTGAACATGAAGCATTTATGGATAACTGCAAAAGAATCTAGTTATATTTGTCTGCCCTAAAGACCATCAAGAAAAAAATGTGAAGGCTTATCAGAAACGGTTTCTGTCTGCTTCAGAAGCATAAGGTCAAACGTCAGTAACGTTCAGCCTACTTATGGGAGTGGCATTAGCAAGAGCGTGGTAGCTTCAGCAGCTGCCTGTAAATGGATTTTTGTGCAAGTGCATTAGGAGTAGGAACAGGAGACAAAAAGAAGCTTCCTCTAGTTATTAGCGTAGTGCTAAAAGCTTGATGTGAAGATTCAAATTGGTTCAGTATTGTTAGATCTCTAAGGCATTAGCAGTATGCAAATTTTTCATAGCAGAGTTCAATACAGACTTCATTCATCTTCAGTAAGTGCTCTATCCTGGTCTGGTCATGGTGGATCAAAACATTGTGCATGAAAACAGCCTGGATGTGACACTAGTTCATTGTTCAGAGAACACACACACACACACACATTCACACATGCATTCAAACCTAGGCCAAATTTATCACCTATCATCGTGAATCCTGGATAATGGTAGGAAACTGGAAGAAACCCACATGAACCCAAGTAGACCACACAAACCTCCACAGAGCTCAGCACAGCCTTTCAGTAATTAATGTTTAGCGGTTAGCACGTTCACCTCACACCTCCAGCGTCCTGGGTTCGAGTCTCGCTCCCACTCACTGTGTGTGTAGAGTTTGCATGTTCTCCCCGTGCTTGGTGGGTTTCCTCCCAAAGTCCAAAAGACATGCTTCTAGGCTGATTGGTGTCTCTAAATTGCCTGTAGTGTGCGTGAATGAATGAGTGTGTGTGTGTGTGTGCCCTGCAATGGGTTGGCACTCCTTCCAGGGTGTGTCCTGCCTTGATGCCCGATGACACCTGAGATAGGCACAGGCTCCCTGTGACCTGAGGATAGATCGGATAAGCGGTACAGACAATGAATGAAATTATTTAGTTATTATTTATGCATGTCATTAACTCACTTAAAATGTGGCACTGCATATCATATCTTTTCCTATTTCTGTTATATGTAATATGGGTATAATCCTCTGTCTACATCTAACCGACCAATAGAAAGCTGTAAAATCACAATGTTTATTTAGCTAGCATGTTCATTAACTTCCAGAAGTGTCAACATTCAGTATCCCTGCATTCAGTGAGTATGAAAGTGAATAAACTGCTCAGTGGTTTTCTACTTACTCAAATGAAGTTTATGATTATTAAACTTTATTTCATTTCTTTTTTGGACTCCTGACCTGATTCCTAACGATACTGTAATATTTAACAAGATGTTTATTTTTATAGGATGTCACATTGTAGCATTCAAACATTTCCCATGACACAAAACTGTGAATTTAGCATCTCGTTCTCTCTCTCTCTCTCTCTCTCTCTCTCTCTGGAAAGAAAGATGTAGCTACTTTCACAAGAGTTCGCAAACAGGTAACACAGACTGGGTATATTGTATATTGCCATGCTTAATGGACCAAGAATATCTGGAACAACTGATAACTGATAAATGTTGGTGTAGAAGAGGACCAGTAAACAACGACAGCATAAAGCAATGAGGAAAAAAAAAGGTTGTAAAGAGGCAGCTATTGTTCATAAATTTTGTTCCAGCGTATAAAACCCTAGCCAGGAAGAATCAAGCTGTGCATTTACAATACACATCAAATATTATGACACTGTCGCAATAGAAATCTTATTATTAAATTCAATTCTGGTTTAAGCCACACCCACATCTGTTTTAATGTGAATATAGAGACTGATATGAATATTTGGTGTATGAAACAGCTATAGATTACAGCTTGTGGCATTGTGTTACAGCGTTCATGAAAATAAATAGAAATAGAGTTCATGTCGAACGTATTCGTAACAGCTTTGTTAAGGAAAGAGTAAAACAATCTTGTAAATTAACCATGAATTTTATTTTGTTTTGTTTTATTTTTGTATGTTTTTTTTTTTTATCATGATATCTGACAGATTATGACATCGGACAAAAATAAAATAAATATTAAAGGCAATGCAATAAATCTAAAAGAAACAGCATGATTTGAATAAAATATCAAGAGACATTAAATCAATATGAGATTATTAATGTCAGCAGTGAAGAACAACAATACTCAACAAGAAGACTCCATTTTCCCTCTGTGGTGCGTTTTCTTTAAATAGCAGTAAAGAACATTCACTCCGTGTTGTCTAGTAGATATCAATCATTCACCAGTAAGCTAACTTTGTCTACTGTTCTATGAAAGTAGGTGTCAGCCATCAAGGTGTCCTATCATAGACTTGAGCCTGAGGTCTGGGTTTGATTGATGAGCAGTGTCTAAAGTGAGAGAGTGCTCTCTAACGTCATCGTTCAAGTTGTTTTTCGCTCCAGTCTGTTCTTACATTGACCCTGAAAAAGACATAACAGTGCCATGACCGGCGAGGGTAAGCACCTTTAAAACTCTGCATGGCCTGTGGTTCAGACACCCAGGCTGACTAAAATGCATCTATCAATCACCAGTGACAACCAGGACCTAGATCTCTCACTCTTTCTCATGTCCATCTTGGCTGAAGGAGAAAGTGAGTGAATTTTGTCCTCCAAAATCTGCCTGTGAAATTCAGTTGGAGACCTGGTTGCCTTGGCAATCACACAGGGATGACCATGACTCTTTGACCCTTTGCTGGAAACTAGTAAGGGATAATGAGGCTGATTTGAAGGGGAAGAATGCCCGAGGTGGAACAAGTTCAGCCCACTCACAGCCCATAATGAGCTAAACTACAGCTTGAACAAGTGAGGCAAAAGAGCCCAACTATGATGCTCAGAAAAAAAAAACAAGGTGAAAAAATACACAAAAGACTGCTTTATATGCAATGAAGGAAAAGACGTTATGAGAAGTAACAGCTCATGATGTATCAAGGCCACCATCATGTCCCGTGTCTCCTCCAGGAACTTTGACTCCTCAGCATATACGATGAGCTTCATTAGAGAAAAAGGACATGGAGATGTCTTCCATTACCATGTGAAGTGACTCACTGAGGAGCGAGGGTGTTGTAAACAAGACGACTGGTTGAATGTCAGTCTTGTGTCCTCTGGCGGTAGGACACACACAATCGATGCGCGCTGGTACACACTCCATGCCCTTACACACTCCAGGCTAGTGAGAAGATAGGCAGGAATTCAACCATCGCAAGGCTGTCACTCAAGCTTGGGATTAAATGTGGGAGAGAGGAGTTGCTGTGCAGTCTATTCCGTGACTGAGGGAGGAGAACAGCGATTGTGAAAGTGTATGCATTGGAGAGGGGTGTGGAGCAAGAGGGATGGTTGCCTCACAGCAGTGGGACTTGTCAGGCCAGAGTTCTGTCAAGCGTGGACTCTGGTGACAGCCATGTCACATCCTGGGTGAGCTGCCTCGTCCCCTGCCACGGTGAAGATTACAGTGATCACTGTCTTCAGCTGCATGGAAAACCTCCCAGGACACAAGTCTCACAGCACACATACACACACACCCACACACACCTTTCTCACTCACTGACCACAAGAGGACTAAAATCTCACATCCAAATGTACAGATGTGCCACTGTGTGTATAGAGTTTATTCAATATCCCATAAGAGGAATTTCATAAGGAGTCTTCTGGGAATAGATTCTCAGAGACCAGAGACCTTTTGAGACCAGTTTCAGTTTATGATATTTTAATCCAATTAAATGTTATTTGTATAGCACTTTTATGAATGGACATGGTTGCAAAGCAGCTATACAGAAATATATAAATCCAGGATACAAATAATGCATTTTAATTTAAATGTATCCCTAATGAGCAAGCCAGAGGCGATTGTGGCAAGGAAAAACTCCCTGAGACAATATTAAGAAGAAACCTTGAGAGGAACCAGACTCAGAAGGGAAACTCATCTGGTAGACACTAGACAGTGTGATTACAAAAGTTTTCCATTCTATAACTATGTACTATATGGTCAGAAAGTGCACATTGATAACCAGGAGATTTATTCTTGTTATAAAATATCTTATATAAAGTCTGTCTGGTTTTTATCAATTGTTCACTGATGGAGACTTGAGTGCAAAACTGATTGTGGCAATTGCAGTCCAAAGCCATCTCCATGGTTTCTAAGTGGTACTATCCACAGCAATTCCATGTATCTCCAGTCTGTCCATGAGGGACCTTCCTCAGAAGCAGTGATTAGCCTGTGAGTGATGAGATTCCAACCAGAAGTAGGGCATCAGAATGGATCAGACAGGTCTGGAGAGCAGAAGTAGACAGAAACACATGTATTCTGTTGCTATCTATCTATCTATCTATCTATCTATCTATCTATCTATCTATCTATCTATCTATCTATCTATCTATCTATCCATCGGTCTGTCTATCTATCCATCGGTCTGTCTATCTACCTATCTGATTAAAATGCTATTTAAAGTCCTGATTTCTGTCCACATGCTAGACTCCACATTTCACATACGGATAATATGCAAGTTATTTGACTGAATCCTAAGCCAAGTTTCTGGAGAACCCACTGAAAATGAAAACTGCATGAGAAGAGATACCCCAGGATCAGGATTTAGGATAGATGAGAAAGCGCATAAAATTCATCCTTGAGTTTTATATTTACAGCATTTGGCAGACACCCTTATCCAGAGTGACTTACATTGATACATCTGAGGGTTAAGGGCCTTGCTCAAGGGCCCAGCACTGGCAGCTTGGTGGTCCTGGGATTCAAACTCACAACCATCAGTAATCCAACACCTGAGTTTGTCAGCAGCAGAGTGTAGATTTGAAAGCCTTGATGCTCAGCACCATGCTGGCTAAACACATATATTTTCAGGGTTTTTAATCCCATTTAGCTTTGATTATCAAGCAAACAAAAAAAAAAACAAATGGAATCTAAGATATCATTTGATCAGTTTTCAATGTTGGCCGATTCCACAGCTATGTTAATTAGCCAACAGTATAATTAGAAATCTCAATATATTTTATTTCACATCACATTTAATTCACTCATATTGATTTGTTTTATTGATTCATTTGTCTTCATTAAGAGCTTTATCCTGGTCAGGGTCTTGGTGGATCTTATCCCAGGAACTCTGGATGTGAGGTGGGAATACACCCTGGGTGGGAGGCCAATCAACTACAGGGCACCATCAGGATACCTGGAGAAAATTTAGTGAGGCCAATCCACCAGTTGGCAAGTATTTCTGGAGGTGGATAGAAACTGGAAAACCCAACGAATATGGGAGAATCCCCATGTACAGACCAATAACCCAAGCTCAGGATTGAACCAGAGGCTCTGGAGCTGTGAGGTGTCAATGCTGTATTTGATACCCATATGTTTGTTTATTAGTTTATTTATTTTATACTTAATGAATACGATACTGTATATATATTTTTATAATAGAATCTGTAATTGAGAACCCAATCCTTTTATTAAAAGAATCACTGGCCCTGCTGTTAAAAGATGAAAAGGTTGGGTGAATATGTTCTTTCATTCTGACATTTTGAGAGACAAAAGCAAGAGGGTTTTGAAACAGACAAGCCTTGATCAAACGCAATTGTCGCAGCCATTGTCCCCTTCCTGTGCGTCCAAATAAAGGTTAACAATGTTAAGCGACAATCTCCACGCCTGAGAGACATTAAGTGAAATACAGACAGTCAGACCTCCTTGATTGTGAACGACCCATTTCACCATGACAAGATCCCATTAATTAGCATTAGCATATCACAGAGTCGCTTGCCAACAGGAAGCAGAGCCTATTTAACCACCTCCACAGGTGACATTTGAAGCTCACGGTTCTCCCATCTTCACAGCATTGTGTCCTAATTAGTGAAAAGAAAAGGTGTGTATTTGGAGACCGAGAGAGCCTGCAGAGGTTGGATAAGCAAAGATTTGGAATTAGGGGGTAGGCATAAGGTTGGCACAGGTCTTTATGTAGACCATACACACACACACACACACTCAGCTGGAACTCTCTCAGGGCCTGATAATATCACTCCCCGATGGGGCCTTGATTGCATCAGGGCTTTGATCTGACCGCTAATCGCTGATGACAGACAGGCGAGCGACAGCGCCACTTCCCCGCTCGATGCAGGGCCTCTTCTCCTCTAACGGCCCTCAGAGAGAGATAGACAGAGGGATAGAGGGAGAGGGAGAGACTTGAGCTTTCAGAAGCTCGATTTAATCAGGGCCCTCATGGGAGCCAGACAAATTCACATTAGTCCGTCCCAGGATTAACGACAGAGGAGAGATCAGGCGTAAACTCGTAAAGTGTGAGAGACACTTTCCGACTGCATTTCTAACCTAAAACACACAAATACTTTTTATTGCATTGCTGCCATTTTATTTTATAGACATTATTAAAGCACTCATGCACGCTCATACTTAAGAGAGACATAAAGTTGAGGTTACACACAAGTGCAAGCACACACACACACACAGTAAAAAAAAAAAACTTCGAGACAGAAAATCAAAGTTAGATCTCGTTTGTGTGTTCTAGCTGCTGATGCCTGTATATACTTTCACATGCTCACATTCTCACATTTTCTACTAGATATAATTCTAAAAAAACTGCTTGCGAATTCACTATCACAACCACATTCATAGATTTCCTTCCAGTTCCACTAATAATACATGCCCATTAAAGATGCCTAAAAGGTGCCAGTACTTTATATGAATATATAACCTAATCTGATACTGAAAAAAATTACATTATTATGTGCAAAAATGATCATAAAGAATGACAACTTTCCACCGGGAATAGAGTTCTCACTTTAATTATCAGAGTCATCCAAATCATTCTGTGTCTCATCACCTGAGCTAAAATTCTCTCGTGCCATTTAAACACAAGCTTCATTTTCATCTCTCCACTGCACTGAAGTTATTAATTCCTTGTTAATAATATCTTTTTATTGCATCATTTAAACATGTTTAAAACTTTACCCACTGTCGTCTATACAAGGTGCTCTTCTTTGTTGTGATGATGACATTCTGACGCTAGTATCTGATCCTAAATCCGATTGATTAGCTTAATTTCTCTATGGCACACATTTATTCCAGTATCTTTGAGAAAAAGCACATCTTTTTTTAGGCATTCTGGTGGTTTTAAGGCTGGGATTGATGCCCGACATGATTTTTACAGACAGACAGACAGACAGACAGACATGGCAGGTTTGAAAGTAACCTAAATAAACATTTCTAGCTTCTAAGTGGCATGACGTGTAGGTTGTACTCTATTGGTCAAACATATATAACCAGAAACCATGTGACATGCAGTGAACTGCTTTTTATAAATGCATGATGACATAAAAACAGAATTTACATAAAAGAGAATGTTCTGCAAAGAAATGAAAAAAGAAAAAAATATATAAAATAAAGGATCTAAAATATAGATAGATTAATATATGGATTATATGAGGACATTGAAAGGCTAAGAATGCTGGGAGGCAGGTTTGAATTCTGATGTTGCCACTGCATTGAGAGCCAAGGGAGAAATCTGGTTATGCATTCTGGGATGAGGGGTGGCATTATCTCTCTCTCTCTCTCTCTCTCTCTCTCTCTCCTGTGAATCACAGCGACATTAGCCAATGGTGGGTGTCATGTGAGCTCATTTATGCGGAAGACAGTGGATAGCACTTTCCTCCAAGTGTGTTATGCCACCACATGACACAGCATAAGTAGCAGATCTAAAAGATGTAGTAGGCTGCTTTCACTTTGTAAGCCCTGGCTGGTTGCTCTCGTACTATCAGGGATGATGGCAAGATGGCCAAATTGGGCAGAATTACTACTGGGGGAATTGGGGAATTACTATTTACTATAAATAAATAGTAATTTCTAAGAACATTTCTCTGTTATATTGGTGATTTTTTTTTTTTTTTGCTTAAGTCTTTTATCAGCAAAATGGACCAAAACCAGATTTTCTTACCCTAAAATTCAGCCAAAGCAACATCTTATGGGTTTCTCCAAACCACTACAGATATCTAATGATGACAGAACAAAATCTTCAAATTAAAACACAAAGCTCTAATTAGGATATATTGTCTGTTGTTGTGTGAAACACACACGCACACACACACCTAGTCATTCAGCTCCGTCCAGCTCATATATACTCCATGTGGTGTCTAAGACTGATGAGGGAAATAATCCAACTTCATACTCGTTTAAACCTATGCAAACGGGTGCTTACAGAAGCTCCAGATCCTGTCACTCTCCATTATCTGCTCCTTTCTTTCATCCTCTATCCTTCTCTCAGTGGCACAGCGTCTCAGTCGCAACAGATTTGAGTCCCCATCCAGCACCCAGCGAACATCTCGTTAACACGATTCAGCTGGGGCTGAGACATGTCATCTCTGCACTACACTCATCAATCATTTCTTTTTTCTTTGAGTGAACGAGGCAAACTACTGATTCCATGCCTCCTCCACTCTTCCACTACCTTCCCTCAAATCCTCCCCCGGGGCTGGCGGTCAGACGGAGCACGCTAATGAATCACAGGAACTGTTGACAAAAGGAAACCCTCTGGACCGATCTGCTGGTATGCAATAATTAGCATGTTAGTCTTGGGGGGGATTCTGGGTGTTCATGTGCATGCGGACACACATGCGGCAGCAAAGGTCATCGGTTTTAATTACGAAATTGAACAATGCTTGATTTTTCCTCACCGCACTGGATCATAAACTGGCTGATTTATGTAAAGTCATGATTGGACACAACTGGCTTCACTTCTCGAATAAGGAAATACGATACTGTGCCAAAAATGAGCGTTGCTAATTCAAAGCGTTTTTTTTTTAGAAAAAACACACATGCTCCCACTTTCACCAATCACGTCACAGTGCAAGCGAAGGTCTTTTTGATGCACTCAAGTCTTTCCTGATAAATATTGCATCCCCATTTTGGCCCCTCAGGACCGGCAGCTGACATCAATCGAGTTTTCCAAAGCAAGCGGTCAACATTCACTTATTCACATCAGCACATTTTTCACATGACCGTTTATCAAACCTTGATCTCCCCTGGCTTTTTTCCACAGATCTATGTTACTTTATCCCTCGCTCAGCCCGTCTTAATTTGTACGCACCCCTTAATGCATCGCATTATGCAGAACGACCTGGCCTCCTCCAGGGCTTGAGTTGTACAGTACCTGCGCTCGGTTTGGCTTAATTGCTCAGAAATGCCACAGCATCTCGGAGCCACAGAAACAGAACGAGTGCCCCGAGCTGAATGCAGCAAAAACGAATGCCAATATTCAGCTCCTGAAATGAGCCATTCTCTGACTGTGGAGTGTGCGGCGATTTGTGAAACAGAAAAATGAATGTGTGGGGCTGCCAGCACGCCGCGTGTCCTCTTTATTGACGGCGGTTGCAGTGGTGGAGTGAAACGTAGCTCAGCAATGTGGAGTGTAATTAAGTGGAGGTTGTAAATGGAGCATGCCTCTATGGAGAAAGGGCCAAAGCCAAAGATGGCTGGCTGCTCCAGGCTGATCACACAACCACACAGACCACAATGTTGGAATAGAAAGTGAAAAGGGAAATTGTGCATGTGTGTGTGTGTGTGTGTATGTGAGAGCAATGAATGGCACACAGGAATGAATTAGTGGTGTGCAATTACAAGAAACAGGCATGTGACTTGGGGTCTGTCTGCAATAAAATACAACAGTAAAATAAAAGTATGTAAATCTCACCTCATTTTAATGAGTACATTTACTACTATTACAATGTACATGTGTACATGTGTATTTCTCAAGAGTTACAAAAAAAATGGCTTGGATTTCCTGGAAGGAACCACACCAAGAACCAGAGTAAAAGTGCAACTATATTTAGGCTGATAGTCACACAGCAGCACGTATGAAAGAAAGAAACGAAATGCAGTTTTAGCTTTGGCTACTGAATAACTGTAATAACTGTCAAGATCATAGATGAGTCACTGGCATGTTGGCTTGTTTTCAGGAAACAACAAAACCATTCACCTACTCTAGTAGTATAATGCCATAGTTTATGGTATTTGCTTTCACTGCTCTATTAATGGCTACTGGTTATATTGAATATCAATACTCAACTGGTTTGACCTCCTACAGATTCAGAAGCCCTTTGCTTATGCAGCTTTGTCCAAAATGTCCCTTTTTACTGCAGGTTTCTGTACTACAGACTACATCAGGACAGTGTTCAACTAACATTTTGGGAAGCAACTAAGACTGAATGGCAACAACAATTTCTTATTAATGCATATGATTAGCTCATGACTATAAATGATAACAGTTGTAAATGCATATATTTTGTTTCTCACTAGTGCTTCATATTGCAAATTTTTACAAATACCAGGAAACACGAGAGACTTCAGTTTTGAACTTGAAATGGGGAATAAATACATGTCTGTCCATATGTCTCTAAAACTTCTGTTTTCATCAACAACATTTTTGGTTTATATATTTATTTTAACAAGCTAGATACTTCATGTCACTATGTAAATGCTGTTTTTGAAAATAATCTATGACTAAAAACATCTGAAAGTCTGAGTCTTTTCTTGCCTTGATGAGCTGAGTTGTTTTTTTTTTTAATTTGTTGGTTGTTTCTGCTAAGGTATTATTCAGTTCGCTACACTACACTATACGACACCACACTATACTACACTACACTGCACTACACTACACTATACTACACCACAATATACTACACTACACTGCACTACACTATACTACACCACACTATACTACACTACACTATACTACACCACACTATACTACACCACACTATACTACACTACACTATACTACACTACACTATACTACACCACACTATACTACACTACACTGCACTACACTACACTATACTACACTATACTACACTACACTACACTATACTACACTACACTATACTACACCACACTACACTATACTATATTACACTACACTATACTATACTACACTATACTACACTACACTATACTACACTACACTATACTACACTACACTATACTACACCACACTATACTACACTACACTGCACTACACTACACTATACTACACCACACTATACTACACCACACTATACTACACCACACTATACTACACTACACTATACTACACCACACTATACTACACCACACTATACAACACTATACTACACCACACTATACTACACCACACTATAATACACTACACTATACTATATTACACTACACTACACTATACTATACTATAATACACTACACTATACTATATTACACTGCACTACACTATACTATACTATAATACACTACACTATACTATATTACACTACACTATACTACACTACACTATACTACACTACACTATACTACACCACACTATACTACACTACACTGCACTACACTACACTATACTATATTACACTACACTATACTACACTACACTATACTACACTACACTATACTACACTACACTATACTACACTACACTATACTACACTACACTATACTACACCACACTATACTACACTACACTACACTGCACTACACTATACTATACTATAATACACTACACTATACTATATTACACTACACTACACTATACTACACTACACTACACTATACTACACAACACTATACTACACTACACTATACTACACCACACTATACTACACTACACTATACTACACTACACTATACTACACTACACTATACTACACTACACTATACTACACCACACTATACTACACTACACTATACTACACTACACTATACTACACCACACTATACTACACTACACTATACTACACTACACTATACTACACCACACTACACTATACTACACTACACTATACTACACTACACTATACTACACTACACTATACTACACCACACTACACTATACTACACTATACTACACTACACTATACTACACCACACTATACTACACCACACTATACTACACTACACTATACTACACTACACTATACTACACCACACTATACTACACCACACTATACTACACTACACTATACTACACTACACTATACTACACTACACTATACTACACCACACTATACTACACCACACTATACTACACTACACTATACTACACCACACTATACTACACCACACTATACTACACTACACTATACTACACTACACTATACTACACCACACTACACTATACTACACTACACTATACTACACCACACTATACTACACCACACTATACTACACTACACTATACTACACTACACTATACTACACCACACTATACTACACCACACTATACTACACCACACTATACTACACCACACTATACTACACTACACTATACTACACCACACTACACTATACTACACTACACTATACTACACTACACTATACTACACTACACTATACTACACTACACTATACTACACCACACTATACTACACCACACTATACTACACTACACTATACTACACTACACTATACTACACCACACTATACTACACCACACTATACTACACTACACTATACTACACTACACTATACTACACCACACTACACTATACTACACTACACTATACTACACTACACTATACTACACCACACTATACTACACCACACTATACTACACTACACTACACTACACTATACTACACTACACTATACTACACCACACTACACTGCACTAAACTACACTATACTACACCACACTATACTACACTACACTGCACTACACTACACTACACTATACTATACTATAATACACTACACTATACTATATTACACTACACTACACTATACTACACTACACTATACTACACCACACTATACTACACTACACTATACTACACCACACTATACTACACTACACTATACTACACCACACTATACTACACTACACTGCACTACACTACACTATACTACACTACACTATACTACACTACACTACACTATACTACACAACACTATACTATACTACACTATACTACACTACACTATACTACACAACACTATACTATACTACACTACACTACACTATACTACACTACACTATACTACACTATACTACACTACACTATACTACACCACACTATACTACACTACACTATACTACACCACACTATACTACACCACACTATACTACACTACACTACACTGCACTACACTATACTACACCACACTACACTGCACTAAACTACACTATACTACACTACACTGCACTAAACTACACTATACTACACTACACTGCACTAAACTACACTATACTACACAACACTATACTATACTACACTACACTACACTATACTACACTACACTATACTACACTACACTATACTACACTACACTATACTACACCACACTATACTACACTACACTATACTACACTACACTATACTACACCACACTATACTACACTACATTACACTGCACTACACTACACTATACTACACCACACTACACTGCACCACACTATACTACACTACACTATACTACACCACACTATACTACACTACATTACACTACACTATACTACACCACACTATACTACACTACACTGCACTACACTATACTATATTACACTACACTACACTACACTATACTACACTACACTATACTACACCACACTATACTACACTACACCACACTATACTACACTACACTATACTACACCACACTATACTACACTACACTGCACTACACTACACTATACTACACTACACTATACTACACTACACTACACTGCACTACACAACACTATACTATACTACACTATACTACACTACACTACACTATACAACACTATACTATACTACACTACACTATACTACACTACACTATACTACACTACACTACACTATACTACACTACACTATACTACACCACACTATACTACACTACACTATACTACACCACACTATACTACACCACACTATACTACACTACACTACACTGCACTACACTACACTATACTACACTGCACTACACTACACTATACTACACCACACTACACTGCACTAAACTACACTATACTACACTACACTACACTGCACTAAACTACACTATACTACACTACACTACACTGCACTATACTACACTACACTACACTGCACTATACTACACCACACTATACTACACTACACTATACTACACCACACTATACTACACCACACTATACTACACTACACTACACTGCACTACACTACACTATACTACACTACACTACACTGCACTAAACTACACTACACTACACTGCACTACACTACACTATACTACACCACACTACACTGCACTAAACTACACTATACTACACTACACTATACTATACTATAGTATACTATACTATACTATACTATATTACACTACACTACACTATACTATATTACACCACAATATACTACACTACACTACACTATACTACACTATACTACACCACACTATACTACACTACACTGCACTACACTATACTACACTACACTATACTACACCACACTATACTACACTACACTACACTGCACTATACTACACTACAATGCACTACACTACACTATACTACACTACACTACACTGCACTACACTATACTACACTACACTGCACTACACTACACTATACTACACTACACTATACTACACCACACTATACTACACTACACTACACTGCACTATACTACACTACACTGCACTACACTACACTATACTACACTACACTACACTACACTATACTACACTACAATATACTACACTCCACTCCACTATATTACACTATACTACCCTACACTATACTATACACTACACTACACTATACTACACTCCACTCCACTATATTACACTATACTATACACTACACTACACTATACTACACTCCACTCCACTATATTACACTATACTATACACTACACTATACTACACTCCACTCCACTATATTACACTATACTATACACTACACTATACTATACTACACTCCACTATATTACACTATACTATACACTACACTACACTATACTACACTCCACTCCACTATATTACACTATACTATACACTACACTACACTATACTACACTCCACTCCACTATATTACACTATACTATACACTACACTACACTATACTACACTCCACTCCACTATATTACACTATACTATACACTACACTACACTATACTACACTCCACTCCACTCCACTATATTACACTATACTACCCTACACTATACTATACACTACACTACACTAACTACACTATACACTACACTACACTATACTACACTCCACTCCACTATATTACACTATACTATACACTACACTACACTATACTACACTCCACTCCACTATATTACACTATACTATACACTACACTACACTATACTACACTCCACTCCACTATATTACACTATACTATACACTACACTATACTATACTACACTCCACTCCACTATATTACACTATACTATACACTACACTACACTATACTACACTCCACTCCACTATATTACACTATACTATACACTACACTATACTACACTCCACTCCACTATATTACACTATACTACCCTACACTATACTATACACTACACTACACTAACTACACTATACACTACACTACACTATACTATACAATACAATGATTTACATAAATGTGACATGATATGATATTATAATACACTATATAACCAGTTCACATGGATAACTGCTGCCGTTCTGAATTCCATTTCTATGCTGTCAAGTTTTTTTATTAAAATTAAAAGTAAATTAAACTTTGCTTACTAAAGAAAGAAAGACATAAATAAAAAATGACAACGTCATCCGAAGGAAAGTGAAACATCAAGTGAATCATCTTCTCCTTTTTTAGTCAGATGATGAACAATGCGGGTTATCTTGCCTGACCCGCTCTCTTCCTGTGAAAATCCTGAGGCCTGGCCTACTCCTCCAGGGTCAAGGAACAGAGCAGGAAGTCCTTCTGATGAGAAGCGTCTTCCTCTGGAATGAAAGCAACCTGGAATGTCATGCAGAAACCTTATCCTGTCAGCTCTGTCCCTTTCCTCCCAACAAGCTCAGGAACAGATGCACATCCTTCACTCTGAAAACTAACACGGCCCCGGGTTGCTGTAAGCGCTTTAGACATCCATTCATTCCAGATGCACGGTAATAAAGCCAAGCTGGTTTGCAGCTTCATCCATAGGATCACCCCGGATTCTGCTAGGTTGTGTTTGTGAAGGTTTAATCAGCTTCCTGCCCCTTGGAGAGGGCACAGAAGGGTGAAGAGCTGTGTGTGTGTATATATGTGTGTGTGTGGGGTTGGGTGGGGGGTCTGTATGGGTGGAAGCAACTTTTGGAAATGACATGTTTTCTAAATAGAGAACCGGATCTTGAAAGAGGGTGATTAGAGGAACAATTGCAGGCTCTGACGCCAAGGATCTAGCATGCTCTGATGCATCTGTAGATGTGTCGCGTGTGTGAGTGAGTGTGTGTACATGTGTGTTGTTACTAAGGGAATACAGAGCTGGCACTGTTGTAAAATAGAAAATGTCCTACGACCTTTTGGAACAGGTGATGAAAAACAGAAAACACACTTTTTCGGAGGGGAAGTGTTGCCAAGCAGCACCTCATTTGGCAGCTGAATTACTAACCAGTCAGCTGTAGAGACAGGCACTTCTGAGAGGCTCTGTCTGTGTGTGTGTTTGTGTGTGTGTGTGTGTGTGTGTGTTGCCCATCAATTGCTGTCCATTCTGCCATTGCTTTCAGGTCTGGCACATCACCTGTTGGAGTGCGTGACGGGATGTCGCAAGGGATCATTGTGCGTGTGTGTATGTGTGTGTGTGTGCGTGTGAGTATGTTTTGCGGCCCTCTCCTGACCCTTGAACAGACGGCCACCACCTCCAGAGTAAAAGTAAGCCAGCATGAAGCCAAAAGCAAGAGGAGGCAAAACAAGCCGCTACAAAACATCCAAAAATAGACACATGAGCACCCTCAGAGCAAAATCAACATCGTTTATGTGATTTATGCCTCATTAGGGAAAGGCTTGTTTATCATTTATTCATATATAACAACCAACCAAATGTTTGCACCATGCATATCTAATAAACATCATTATTCTATATAAAAAGGATCTTTAATTACACAGAAACTCACTGTCCTGGTGTCTTCTTTTAACTTAGAAACAATCTTTCTGTCATTCAAAGGAACTTCTATGAGCAATAATGTACAAAACTTTCAAAACTGATGCAAAGATTCCAGACTTTTTCTTTTTTAAACATTACATCAAAGTGTATCTAAAATCTTAATGCCCATCAACCAGTTCTGACGGTGTAATCATGAGAAAAGTGCAAAAAAGATGACTTTTCTAAACAACACTTCACTGAAGCCTCAAGCACAATAGTTATTTATTTGTTTACATACTGATTATATATGCTAATTATTTGCACTGCGAAAATGCACTTCTGGTTAGATGCTAACTGTATTTCGTTGCCTTGTACCCACATGTGCAGTGACAATAAAGTTGAATCTAATCTAATCTAATCTAAATAGCTAGCAAACTGGCAAGCCAGCTAGTATGGTATGGTATGTATGGTAAACAGTATAACATAAAAAGACTACATGAGCACAAATCTTCAATGTATACACTAATTCTTTTAGTAAAAAAAGAATCATGAGGGGAAAAAAATTACACATGGATGTGCTGTTATTGGAAAATAATCAATATCAGGTTGTCATGTGACCCGCTAAGATACAGAGCTACCGTTACAGTTGATTATTTTCCAACAACAACACATCATATGAGTGTTTTATTCCTCTTAGATGTCTCCTTTACAGAAAGCTTCACCTGAGCAGCACATTTTGTACCGGCGAGCCATTCTGCCGGGGACTTATCAGACATTTCAATCAGAAATTAAGTATTTCATCACCGCAAGTCATATATAAAATGACTTTCAGTGAGAGACGTGTGTTTTTCCCTCTTTTGGGATAACTTTACACAGAATTTTAGTAGTTGAAGATAACACCACATTTTTGATGCTTATGAACAAGTACTCGGGGCATCTCAGAGAGCAGAAATGGGTTTGATATCAGCATTTACTTTGAAGATAGAAACATTTGTGTGAAAGATATTTTTTATAACCTTTCTATGAAGATATTGCTTCTAGTAGGTTAGATAAAACCAGAAATACTTATGAAAAAGCTACAAATTCTTAAAGCCCTGGGTGTCTTCTTTCAATATGAGCTATTAAACATCACTGTGAAGCAAGACATGACAAAGAAATTCAATTCTGAGCATGAACACAACAGGTGCAAATTCCATTTTTTTATCTTCTGGTAAAAATAGTTTAATCTTTACTAAATGATATCCTCTGTGAATGAGCTGAAACTATAGAAACAGAACTGTATTGGCTACATGTCTGTGGATTTGAACCTGTGATTTACCTTACAGTCAGAACGACATGAGAGCAGCTGTTACAGGAAATGAATCAAAACCTCATGACCACTGCATTGGTGAAATCTATGCCAGGATTTTCCACTTTTAGCCACAATTTTTGTGCTTGAAAATTTTCAGAACATCATGAATCATCAGACAGCTGGCTGTTTTTTTGGGGTTTTTTTCTTGGTATGTAAGAATTGTTTTGAAGTGTCTATGAAAATAATGAATAGGAGAGATACTTCTGGAAGCAATGCAGTAAAAGTGATCACTGTTCATTTCTATGTAATTACCAGAACTGCAACAGTTGTGCTAAAGCCTTGGGATTATAATCACATTGTGAACATCTTTCTTTTCCTCTTCTTCTTCTTCTTCTTCTTCTTAGATGTCTGATTACTGAACTTCTAGATTTGTTATATTTACAGAATTTTCCATTTCATACTGTATATTTTAACTTTTCCATATGTTACACCATGGCCCTTTAGCCATAAATACATTCAAATTCTACTTTCCTCATCTATTCCTGTTTTTTTTCCATCCTGTTCTCACTCCTACAATCTGTCTAGCTTTCTTTCTTTTTCTCTCATTACTCTGGTCCGTAGCTGTTTCTCTGACGCTGGTTCTCTGAGCCTTACGTAAACCTTTCTGTCACATCCACCTTTTGCGCTGAGACAGCTTGACAAATAAGTGATGACCGCTCACATTTTTAATTTAGTAGACCGATGAAAAATTAAATGCGGCGTCGCAAGACCTTAATTTAAAAACAGCCCACTCCCCCTCACATCACGCCAGCTCCTTCACCACCCCGCTCTCGTCTCCTTTCTCTGCTTCTTCTTTGCACTTATACTAATACTGATTTTTCTCTCACGTTGCTGAAATCAGCTCCAACTCAGGAACCCAGCAAACCTTTTAAAAAGCCGATATATGTGTACAGTATATCCAAACCATCTCTGGATATCATCAGATACCAGCACGGTTTTTCATCTTATTTTATGACGGTTATGTAAATTTTAAGACTTGCTTGAGTGGATAGAGAATCACACTACTTTAGTGTTCAAATTGATTTTTCTGGCTGGGAACCAGAATTTTTGGATGGAAAAATGCCAAACTGTTGCACTGGCACCTTGTCAATTGAAGACTATTGATTATTGCAATTTCTAAAGACTGGATTGCCTACTAGAGACTGATCACATTATTTCAGATTTATTCATGACTATTAAGGTTTTGCATTTACTACAAAGTTTTGCTAATGATGTATCATACTCTAAATGTTCAAAATCCTCTCAATCTTACCAATCATAGAATTTAATTTGTTCTGGAGGTGAGTTCTTAGGGCGGAAATTATTGCGTAATGTATTGCGATACGAATTTTCCCATAAGAAATAATGTAAAAGCAGATAATTCATTCCAGCCACCCAAAAATATGACCAATATTACCAATACAAAGCGTATGTAAACTGTATTGCTGCTTACAAAGAACTGACCAAGCCAAGCATTCCATGTCAAGGGTCCTCACAGGAAGTCCTGCCACCAAGCTTGGGCTAAAAATAGAACAGATTATCCACTCTACCAAAACTTGCGAAAAAATCATCTAGCTTTTGAACGCATGCCGAAGGCAATGTTGGTATTGTGAGTTGACTCTTTCGAAACACCTCTTTCTGACTGAAAAAAATGACACTGTTTTGAATGGCTCCTGGACATACGCGCAACTTAGCCTGTCTTCGGTAGTATGCCAAAAATGCTTCGTATGCCGATTCTAATTTCTCGCAAATTTTCAATTCTTAAGGAAAAAATTCATAAGAGAGGGCATTCATATGCCGAGGTTCCACTGTATTCATAACCTATCATAATTTATTGTAAATATACCACTGTGCACTTCTGGTTAGATGCTAACTGCATTACATTGGCTTGGTACATGTACTTTGCACAATGACAATAAAGTTGAATCTAATTTAATCTAATCTAATCTTCTGAAACAATATAACCCATCTCTATGAATTTGTTCAGAGGTTTCTAAGATCAGCAACAGATATATTTCTTATATCACCCCTAAACACTGGTTAGTGTTCCAAAGGATATTCGTAACCATATTGTTTATGACTGTCAAAAATCAGTTGACATTTTAACCTTTTCCGTCCCTGCGGGATTTACTGGGGTTTGTTTTAAATGATTTTTTAGCACAAAAATGCTGGGTTTTTGCTCGACCTTTTTTTTTTTTTTTTGGATGCAATTTGGAGAGGTATTTTTTTGCTTGATTTAGTGAAATTGCAAGCACAGTGTTCTTCTTTTACACTCTTACCAGTGAAGACACATATGTAATTATTTTTCATGATCTTTGAAGCATGGGCTGAGGCTGAATGTGTGTTGTGATGACATAATATAAAAAATCCTGAATATTGTGGTGTTTGTTGATTTTGTGTTAATTGTGAAATCATGGAAGGGCTGACTTTTATGTAACATCTTCGGGATACTGTATGAACAGTGATATATAAATTGGGGAAGTGGTTGATTCCTGTCTCTAGTCTGTGTGTACAGAGTTTGCATGTTCTCCCTATGCTTCCAGGGTGTCCTCTGGTTTCCTCCCCCAGTATAAATACATGCGTTGTAGGCGGATTAGCATCTCTAAATTGTCCATAGTGTGTGAATGGGTGTGTGAGTGTGTGTGATTATTTCATGCGATGAGTTGTCACCTCGTCCAGGATGTCCCCCACTTTGGACCATGAGTCCACTGGGATAGACTGCAGGCTCCCTAGGATAAGTGGTACAGAAAATGGATATTTGGAAGTAATCTTTTATAAAAACTGTTCATTTTAGTTGCACAAAAATTTACTTTTTTTGTGTGATTCGTGAAAATTGGAATATTACTAAAACAAAAAATATAGACATATATGTACATTACAGACTATATAAGATCCAAGATCACCAAGTAATATGATTGGTGTGGATTTGAAATTGTGAACTGTCTCTTTCAGTAAATGTTGTTTATAATGCTAATAAATAATACAAGATAAAATACAGATCTGGATCTATAGAACATTAGTTGCTAAGTAAAGACCAAATGTGCTCAGACTGAAGTCAAAGTGAGTGTGGCTCTAGATTTTCCAACTAGTCCTACTTATCCTCTGAAGGAATTTCTGATTAAAGAGCACCGAGGTTCTGTCCAAGCCATCAATACTGCCTGAACCCCCGTCTCTGCAGTCGCTCTTGCCCTGCAGGCCGATACTTCAGCCTGTGCAAGTTCACAGTGCTTCTTGGTTTTGGTCTTTGCAGCAGTTATTTATTTAGCCCAGATTGAACAGCAGGTCCTCACAGTAGCTGAGCTTCTCTCCCGGCGTGCTAAAGGTGGAGCAGCATCGCCATCACAGACCCCCCATACATCCAGCTCCAGCCAGCTGTTCTTCATCAATTTTTCTCACCAGCGCAGCTGCAAATGTGAATAATCCATGATTTCTTCTGTTGAAAGGGTGTGCCTGGGCTCCGTCTCATCACCCTGAGGCAGAATTTCACCAGACTTCACTCAGTGTTTAACAAGCCGGCTTTTCTGTAGACGCAACACTCAGAGATCGTGTCCAGATGAGTGCATCACCATGACAGGGTCAACATATGAGGAACAGGCCCTCCAGCGATCATGCGCAAGGAATCAAACGCAGGACCGGAGCTGCTCCACACATCAAAGCGCTTAACAAACAAGAGCAAGGAACTTAGTGAACCGAAAACAAAGCCATGAAAACAAAATATAAGAAAGAGAAATAAAGCAATGTTGTCTTACCTCGCTGTCACACTCAGAAAATCCGATAATGATTTGAAGGAGAACTGACAGCTGAACTGGAGGAAAGGTGTGTGATGAATCTGAGCAGAACTGAGACAAAGGTGGAGGAGTGTGAGAGAGATTGAAGGAGAAAGAGAAGGCCCTAATAATGCCCAAGCTGGGGCTTGACGCAAGATGTAAAGTGACAGCGGACAAGTCATTCATTATTTATAGACCTCAAGCTGGAGGATTTATTTATTTTTTTCAGAGCAGGTGAGTGCTGAGGGATCGTGGCACAAAACAAGCAGCCAGTCACAGCCCATTCTCATGACTGTCAGCTAGCTCTGTTTGCTAATGTTAACGTTAGCAAGAGCCATGAAAGTGGGTGGCTGTCGCTGTCTGGCTGCCTACCCTCAATTATGATGCCAGGGGCAAAACCCCTGAAACCATGCCAAAAAATAACAAGATTCAAGCTGCTCATAAAAACACCTGGAGATAGCAGGAAGCAAGGAGGCTATCATTGGCAGCTTGGTAGACACATCCGGCCTTGGGGATGCAAACAATAGAGAGGGAGTTTTTCTCCTGAAGGTTTGTGCAAGTTTAGTCAAGAAGGCTTTTGAGAATGAACTTCTAAAAGCCTGCAAGAGTTGTTTTTTTTTTGTCAAAAGAGTAGGATGAGCTTAGCTATTTGCAGGCTGACCATCCAACATGGCAAAATAGTAAACAAGTAAAAGTGCAGGTTTTGTAGTTTTGTTGTTTTGGTTCTAGCGCAACAGCAGCGAGTTTTTTTCAGAGACAAATTTTTTGCTATGACCTTGGTCTGAGGAAAACACTGTAGAAGCAAACTGCTTGAGCAGTGTTGTGTATAAACTGTATTTACCTGAGCTCTACAAAGTACTCTACAGACCCTAGATACTGATTCCTTTAAAAAAACTACTACTGAGTTGACTTGGTAAATTAATTTGACTTTAACCAACTGACTGTAAACTTTGTTTATTCTTCTATCATCCTTCATAATAAGTTGTATCCTGGTCAAGGTCACCATGCCAAGGTCACATCCATTTTGAATGGGATTCCATTGATCCAATCACATAGATACATATCAGCACACTAATTCACAGCTAGTCACAGCACTGGAGGCCGTGAGGCAATGCTATAACACCATGCCAACTAACAGGATTCTTAATAGCTGTATATTGTGTATATTGTTTATTGCTGTTAAAGTAATAGATTTGTTACCTGGAGCAAGGATACATCCAATCATTGCTTCTCAGATATCCTGGATAAACTCATGAAAGGAGCAGATTAGTGACTTTTCTTCACTGCTTTGGCCCCACTTATTTTTTGACCTTTTTTGATGCTAAAGAATTCAGACTGAATTTAAGTAGCCTTTAGTTGTCTCATATGCATCAGTGCAAAGTAATAAAATTCTTTCCTCGCATTTCCTCTGCAGTCTTCTGCCTCCTTGTTAATGCACCTGCCTCCCATGCCGGAGACCCGGTCAGAGCGGTTGCAAGTATGACCTGGATTTGAGTGAGGTTTAGGGGGGCGAGTGTAACAGAGGACAGCGTGTTCGAGAGACCCGTGTTCGAAACCCACTCGGAGTGGTTGCGAGTAGGACCCAGGAGGTTACAGTAGCATAACCAGGCTATCTAAAGTTGGTACCTGTGGTTACCCAATCTGCATCCATTGTGAGATTTGCAATGTGCATGTGCACCACTGTATTGCATATTTGTGTGAGTGGCATGTGTTTTACAATACACAACACATTTTGTGACATTTATAATAGAAATAAATATTAACGCCATATGTTTGCATGTTGTAACTGAATTTTAACATTTGAATTTTATCATACCTTAAAAAATATCTTATGCAGCATTTGCAGAAAAAGGATGCAATAGGCTGTGTTCGTAAAAGAACACTGCATTAATTCTAAGTCAGAACTTGGTGGAAGTACATATATACATAACATGTAGGAGCCTTGCTGTAGTGTTTAAATGGGAAAGTTATTAATATGTAGCATGCAAAAATACAGTATGTTAAGCATAAAAAACTAAATACATATCAGAGCTCAACAAATATCAGTAGCTGGATTGCTGACTCAAAATTGCCCCTAGCTGTGAATAACTGTGTGAATGTTTGCCCTTGGATGGACATGCATCCCATGCCAAGTGTACTCCTGCCTCAGGTCCAGTGATCCTGGGATAGACATTGGATCTGCTATAACCGTGCCCAAAACAAGGTGCTTACTGAAGATGAATGAATGATTAAATGAGTCTACCTAAAGGCATTTAGAAGGTTATAGGAGGTGAGAAGAAGCCAGACATAACCTACATGGACATGATGGATCAAGCCCCAGAACCCTGTAGGTATACGGCTATAATTTATCACAGTATATATATTAATTTACTTTTAACAGTGTGTCAAAGAATGAGAAGTGACCATTTCGTTACACGATAAAATTCTAATTAGGGATTAGTGACCACATAAACAAGTACACACATATACACACATTTTACCCTTTCTGATTGCACTACTGACTGTTTTTGATGGTATTATGCACTGCAGAGTAATATACTGTTGACACACTTCTACACTTTTCTCTATATACATATATGAACTGTGCTAATAAATAGGCTCTGGGTTATGATCGGAAGGTCAGGGTTAAAGCCCCAGCACTGCCAAGCTGCCACTGTTGGACCCCTGAGCAAGGCCCCTAACCCTCTCTGCTCCAGGGTCTTTGCATCATAGCTACTGCTGTGCTCTGACGCCAACTTCCTCAGCTGGGATATGCTAAGTAAATAATTCCACTGTGCTGTAATGTATGTATGGCGATAATAAAAGGCTTCTTCTTTAGGAATGAGGTACCCTGTCACTGTGACACTGAGTTATTATATGTTCTACTGTTAAAGCTACATTCATATGTGCTCTAAAAGTGGACATCCCTTGAGGTGGAGCGTAACAATTTTTGGTTCAGCTTTGTCTGGATAATTAAGTAGCCATGCGTTGGCCAGGGAATTCCCAGCTGTGGTTCCCTGCTGTTTTGGCCCGCAGCAGCTTTAATTACTTGAGCAAACAATCTGCTGTTATCCAGAGTAACGCCTGATGTAAGCCACTCTCAACAGGACAGGTTGCTGAATGAACAGGTGTTACAGCAGCTCTTCAAAGTAAACGGAATGGCAATTATTTTTTTCACTGCCATTATAGATGTGTGGAGAGTTAACAGAATGGCGAGGTTTTTTTCTTAGTCAATTGATAGGAAAAAATCTAAGTAACTAAGTTGCAGTCATAGGCATATGAGTTGGTAGAAGGTGGAAGGTGTATTTGTGTGAGTTTTTTTTTAATGCAGGAACACAATAAACTAAAGTTTGGTGAAGTTTGTCAAGGAATAGTGAGTTCCATTGACTACAGTCGATTCAGTGATATCATGAGTGCACATGGAAAAGGAGATATTTTTTTTCATGTATATTCTTTTGACTTTAAATATGACAACTCGGCAGATGAAGAGGAAAAGGAAGAAGGGAAGTCAGTTCTTCCTATAATGGGAACATACACAAAAAATCGATATGAGCTCAAGTAAAAGAAAGCAAGCCAGCTAGCTGAAGGGCTGCCAGCAAGTGTGGCTTCTTCAGGAGCTCTTTTCATTAGCGGAGCAAAAATAAACAAAATACGGTGTAGAGCAATATTGTGTCTGAAATGTTAGTTGTTCAATATTCATTTTTTTTTGTTGCGTAAAAGGAATACCACGATCACAATTGTGCTGTACTGAATATTGTTACAGCTGTGATTTCCTGTGTCCAAGGCTGAATCATAGCCATGATGATATTCAGAATAAAAAGTATATCTGACACTATTTCCTTTCAACTTTCATTTGTCCACCTAGAGAATATAAAATACGTAAGAATATACTCACTCGCTAACAAAATAACTGCCTTTTTGTAATTTCCTAGTAGCAGAAACAAGGTAGGTTAGTAGGCGTCCCCAAATTAAATTACACAGACAAATAAAAAAAAAATAATCTACAATATTTTATCATAACAGAGCAGCATGCTCCAGGGTTCCCGGTCAATCCTGAACTTGATCTGCTCTCTGCGTGAAATTTCTCTGCATGTTGTCTGTGTGGGTTTGCTCTGGCTTCTCAGATTTCCTCCCACTTAGCAATAAGAAGTTAGTTGGTGCATTGGTGACACTAAGGAGGCTTTCACGCTGACACTTTAGTCCAAAATAGAGCATGGTTCACATGAAAAATCGGTAATGTGTATGCTGTCATGTGGACCAGGAAGCGCAGCATGGTATGGAACCCGAGTCTACCTGTAGGAGGAAGTCGGAGTTGAACTCTGCTGCAATTCTCGTGAAGTTGAACGCAACTCGCACTTGTTCATGCAGTAAAGTAACCTGCGTGTATGTTTTAGCCGATGATGACATCATTAGTTTCCACAACAGACATGTACCATGAATGTCAGGGGAACGTTGTGGGGACACAGAAGAGGTGAGATGCCTTGCGCATAATAATAGCACCGAAATAATAACCAAACAAAGAAGTCGATGAGTGGTGAGTCGATAGGGTTGTGTTTTCCATGTGCGTTTGTGATGATGTAAGATGAATGCAAATACACCTACACAATCAAGTGAGTCTGGAACCAAACCATCACTGAGTGGAGCATCAGGGGAAAAAACCTCAGATTCAGACCACAGCAAACATGCCCAGTGTAAATGTGTGTATGCATGATGACCTGCAATGGAAGGTCCCACATTCCCACCTTGATCTCCCAGAATTGTTCCTGAAGCTATATAAATGAATGATACATGTCAAAACTGATGTACTGGTAATGTATGATCTCCACAGTGATGCAATTTATCTGAAGTAAAATTGTTTTCTTAGTAGCACTTAAACCTGATACAGTTGGTTCAGCACTGAACAGACTTCAGCATAAATGCACAGCTTCCCACTGCTCCCAATACACATTACTAACTCTGACATCACCTCTATTTAGAAATAAAAATGTACAACGCTACATTCAGGACATATTAAAATAAAACGAATGTGACATTTGGTTTCCGAACAGCACGAAAGCATATGATATTTGAATTGCATCTCAGTGTAATATCTAAGTGCGTGCTTTATTTTTTTTAAAGATTTACTTAAAAATGACAGCCTTATTTCCCCCGAAACATCCACATCATCTTGTTAAATTACACCTAAGGAAAAGAACATCACAACGCTCTGTAAGTGGTATGAGATTACTGAACTGTTCAGGCAGCACCGTGAGAATGATGCATCATCTTCCGAATCAGTCCAAAACCGTCAGCTTGTGACTGTGACAATATGTCAGCCCTTGAATATAGCTTTAGTTGAAGCAATCGATATAATTCGGTCGAGATCTGTGCGATTCTGAGGTCTGCTGATGCTGGTGGAGTGTGCATGTGTGTGTGTGTGTGTTTGTGTGTGTGAGCAGTTGATCTAAATCTGGCAGTCCATCTGGGAGAGTTCGCTGTGGGATTAGAGCAGGACACACTGCGCTGGACAGAGGGACCTGCTGTGTCTTCACGATGACGCCAAACCAAGACCAACAGCTGGTCTGAGTCTGCATACAGTCACGATTCATTCCAGGAAAAAGCATTGTTGTGACTGTATCCTAAATCGCCAGAGCAAGACTCTTAAAAAAAATCATAACAATATGCAAAACTCCGATTAATAATTCATTCTGACATTTTCAATGCCGTGACAAACTTTCACAGTCAAATTTTCCATGGTGATCTGTCCAACTTATTTGGATGCTGAGCCATCACTCATTCTGTATTTTCCAACAATCTGTGGAATGTCATGTGCAACCAGCAGGTCCAGGATTCCCAAATCTGGTCTTCAGGGAGACTCTACATTTTTTATTATTTAGCACTATCTTCAAGCAGGTGAAGCAAACATGCAATTTATAATTCTCTCAGGTATCCTAGGACTTAGAAAAGAAGCCAGAGAAAAGAAAAGTAGGCAGCTGAACTGAGAAGAAACACAAATGCTGAGGAATCCCAATCATGATTTCTTTGAAACTTAGCATACAGGCAACCTTTTTAAAGCACTTCATCCCAAATTGCTCCTTAGATGTCTATAAAATAAAATATTTACAATAAAAGTACACTGGTGACTATTGAAGCTTGAAGTGGAAATAAAATATAGCCTTTCAGTTTTGCTGGATGGCTCCAACGTGCAGAAGCATTATCCAAAAAATTATGGCACACTGGTGTATTTTGGCACTGCAATGACATACTCCTTCAATAAAAAGACATTACAGTACTTCTGTCCTCTGTATCACAATGATACAGAGGACAGCTCTGTGACTGTAGAACATTTATTAACACAGTACGCCCTCAGCTACTCCATTTCCGTAAATGTAATGGAGACTTTATAATCAGTACATTGACAAACATCAGGGTACCCTTGAACTTGTACTATAGATAGATAGATAGATAGATAGATAGATAGATAGATAGATAGATAGATATACCATAACACTATGTGTTCATTTCAGAAGATTCCTGAAGACTTATTCCCTCTCTGCTGTTGTAATAACCTTCACTTCACTCTTCTGCCTTTTCACACTAGACTTTGGACTTTGGAGTGTGGCTGTGGGGATTTGTGCTCGTTCAGCCACAAGAGCATTAGCGAGGTCAGGCACTGGTATTGGGAGTAAGGTTGAGGTCAGGGATTTGTACAGGCCACCTGAGTTTAACACTAGCCTTGGCAAACTGTGCCTTTGTGGCACTTGCTTTGTGCATAAAGGCATTGTCATGCTGGAACAGGTTTAAAGGTCTCTTAATTCCTGTGAAGGGAAAATATAATGCTGCAGGACACAAGGACACAGGTGCCCACATACACCTTTGAGTGTGTACAGTTCAGTGATTTATTCAGTACAAACATCTTAAATAGTGTGATATAATTAATCATTATTGCTATTTTGTTTTATTTATTTTTTTAATATTAGTGTACGTCTGTGTAATGAACATCTGGAGATCACCAGTCAGGCCTGAATGAGCTCAAACACAACTCAATGAACTCAGCTGATGAATGTGAAAGCGATCACTGACTCACATGACACAAAGGTACATTCCTTATGCATATAAGTGCAATGCAATTCAATTTGATATCTATGTGGAGTAAGAGATATTGTCAGCAAGTAGCTTTATAGAAATCAAGATGTAGGTCTCTAATAAGAAAAACTAGACCAAGAAAGAAAAAACTCTATGAGGCAACATAATGAGGAACCAGACTCAAAATGGATACTATCCTTTTTGGAGTGCAATCATAAAATCCATCAGCAGTAACCAAACAGAAGGAATGACTAGGGTATATGGCAATTTGTTCAATACCAATTTGTTCACTTTAGAGACTCATTCAAAAAGATTTGCTTTTGAATGAAAATATCTACTGCACATATACCTGTGGAGATGATGCTATTAAATGCCAGGATTTCACTTTTACTTGTTTAAGTTTCTGTGAAGTTGTTGTTTTTTTTTGTTTTGTTTTTTTTTAATTACTGCAATGTTTGTTTTTACATTGCTGTGAGGTTTGTTAATGTGCAGTTTATTTACACGTTAATGTGTAGTTTGTTTACACGTTAATGTGTAGTTTGTTTATACATTACTGTGAAGTTTGTTTGTGTTACTGTGTAGTTTGTTTACAAATTACTGTGTAGTTTGTTTATACGTTAATGTGTTGTTTGTTTATACATTACTGTGATTTTTTTTCATACGTTAATGTGAAGTTTGTTTATACGTTAATGTGTCATTTGTTTATACATTACTGTGTAGTTTGGTTATACATTACTGTGTAGTTTGGTTATACATTACTGTGTAGTTTGTTTATACATTACTGTGTAGTTTGTTTATACGTTACTGTGTAGTTTGTTTATACGTTACTGTGTAGTTTGGTTATACATTACTGTGTAGTTTGTTTATACATTACTGTGTAGTTTGGTTATACATTACTGTGTAGTTTGTTTATACGTTAATGTGTCATTTGTTTATACGTTACTGTGTAGTTTGGTTATATGTTGCTGTTAAATTTCTTTATTAGTTACTGTGAAGTTTGTTTATATGTTACTGTGAAGTTGTTGTTAAGTTACTGTTCGGGTATTATGGGCATGTGTATTGTCTTTCTGTTAAGTTCAAGAGAGAGAAAAAAAGAGCCTAATAAAGGGAACAATGCTTTATATACTATAATGTAAATGATGTAAGTGTAAACTTAAATGTTAACATAAAAGTAATGTCAACTTTCTCAGACATGCCACAACAATAAATGTAGCTCTAAATCAGTAAAATGTACAATTTTATTTTTGAAAATTCCTGTTATTAGTATGGTTATTGGAAAATAATCAACAGCACCCCACTCCACCCTGTTGTTTGTTATTTACGTACTGTATACTGAGCTTTGTGTGGGTGATTTGTGTTGAGTATATCTGATATGGTGATCATTCATGATTGTACATATGCATATTTATCATATACTAGATGAGAGATGCATTGCAGATACATTGCTCTGCTGTTTTGCAGTACTATAAGTCACTGTTGTAGACTCAAATGAGAAACATCAGCATCTAATACAGTGTAATGTGACAGGTGCTCAGCTATGCCACAGAAAGTGCCTCATATGCAAGAAGCGCTTTCTGTGTTTGTTTGCTGAAGCCGCCGTGTTTCAGGTTGCCTTGCCCCTAATTGTCCTAATCAATTCCTCATTGTCCTGTGCAATTAGGCAGCAATCTGGAGAAAACACACAGGCTTCACTTTAACTTTGCATCAGCCTTGCAAATTACACAGGAGAGGAAGCTCCCGTTTTAATTTCGAAGCAGCGCGGCCGCCAACGTTGACGTTTCTTTTCTAATTGACCCTGGGGTCAAATGGAGACTGAGATAATATTTTGTTAAAATATTCTCATTTCCTGGGGAGTCGCATTTCCATAGCAGTTCGCCTCATGCTTAATTTATTACTTTTCTTACAATTACCTTGGAAGTGACATCCATACTGTCAGCCTCTTCTTTCACAGAACAGTTAAGTAAATATCAAACCGTATGTGTTATTAATAAACCTACAACAAAATCATTGCTTTATATATTTAGTTATTTGTTTTAGATGAATCATTTATGCTTTTAAAAGAGAGAGACATCCTAATTGTTGTGTAATTTGAAAAAAATGAAGCTGTTTCTTAAGATTTTAATACTGTCTTTTATTCTTAATACAGTACTACCTTAATACTGCTGAAGCCAGTATTAAAGTGTCATAATTAGAGAAACCTAGAAACCAACTCATAGAAATTGTCATTTAAACAGCAAATATTCTTTGGACTAACAAAAGAAGTTAAAGACATTTTGCCACTAAAGTTAATATAAATAGCACTGTAATGAGATTTTAACTTTCAATCAGGCCGGGATTGTATTTTCTTTGATTATCTAATTATAAAAACATGCCATATGCTTTTACTTTTCATTCTTGAATATCAAATGCCTCTCTATTTAAGTTCAGTATATATGAGAGCAGTCAACAAATGGCACTTACATACACTATATGGCCAAAGGTTTCTGGACATGTGACTAATTCATCAATGTGTAATCCATCTCCAAACATATAACATCTTTTGTATGCTTATAGCATTTAGATTTCCCTTCACTGGAATCAAACAAGATCCAAAATGACAATGCCCCCATGCACAAAGCACAGCCAATAAAGACATGATGTGCCAAGTATGTCCGAATGTCCTACACATAGCCCTGTCCTTAATCCCACTGAACAGCTTTAGGATGAACTGGAACACTGCACCCCAGACCTGACATAATTGCCTGATCTCACCAGTGCTGTCTTTGCTAAAAGGGACACAAATGCTCTCCAAAATCTATTGTAAAGTCTGCCCAGAAAAATGGAGGTTATTATAACAGCAAATCTTAAAAGAGCACATGTGGATGTGATGGTTAGGAGTTCACAAAGAATTTTGGCCATTGAGTGTATTTCAAGCACTCAAAAAATACTACAGCAAAACCTAAGGACTAGCTGTAGTTCAGTGACTCGAGTCCTAAATAAAAAAAACATCCTGATATCTCTAACATTCATTTACATAAATCATTGTCTGTTCAGAATCAGAATTGGTAACATGAAGCATTTTTTTTTTAAAAATGTGTCTTATTATATTAGCCATGAACTAATCACTAATAATTCATGTTAATTTCCTTGTCCAGACTTTTCATGTAGCTGCACCTTCACAAATTTTAGCTGTGAATGTATTAAATCTACATATCTAGATCTAGATATCTAATGTATTAGATATCTAACAAATAATTTGGCAATTCAGTCAATACCACTGATAAAGAAACATTATTGAGTATACCTTTCCAATTCTCCAATTGTTGAACCCATATCTACTGAGATGATTAGCATGAAGCTCTTATATTTGAAGATCGTTTAGCATTTTCGTCTCTTCTTCTCTTTTTCCAATACATCTACCTCTCCACCTATTTCTCTTTTCTTTCCCCAATAGAGATCTCCAATCATCCTATTCTCCCCTTGCACTATGGATCTCAGTCTCCTATCTCTCACCTTTCTCCATCATCTTTTACTCTTCTCTTTCTGCTAACATAACCTCCAGCTTTTTCATTCTCCATCCATTTTTTCCTTTTTTCCAATTTTCAGTGCAAAAGTCATAAACGCTACATTTTATGCTATATAGCAGCATGGTCTTGTGGTGTTCACTGGTGCCTGTTCACTCTTGAAATCCTGGTTCTGTCGTGAGCTCAGATTACTTCCTGTGTGGGATTTCTAAGCATATTCTCCCAGTTTCTTATTGGGATTCCTCCAGGATTTCCCGTTTTCTCAAACAACCTACAAACACGGTGTAAATATGTGTGACTAGCATCCCATCCAGGGTGTATTCTCTCCTAGCTCCCAGTGGACTCAGGATAGGCTCCAGATCCGCTGCGACCTTTTTGTATTTTGATAAATAATAGATCACATTTCTGGCATTTTACTTGCAGAAGAACTCTTTCATGTTCTCCAAGAACAACCTACCAGTCAATTTCCACTTTAAACTGTTCTATTTCACATCCATCTCTCCTTCTTCTGATATGCTTCCCATAATAGTCCTGTCCACTTCTCTTTTTCTATTATAGGTTGCCCTATAATCATTACAGTATTTCTCTTCTTTCTCTCCTTTATACAGTCTACCTCCATTTATCCCATCCTTCTGTCCTCTCTTCTTTCTTCTAGCACAATCCACCATCATCCTCTTCCCTCAGCTTTCCTTTACACTTCCACTCACACAGGTCCATTCTCAAACTCTTTCTCTCCTGTCTTCCCCATCCTCATTCCCTCCTCTAATACCAGTCTCCTACCATCCTCCTTTCTCTACTTTTCCTGTACTACAGATGCCCCATTGTCTTCTTCTCCTTTTCCTCCAGCGTAGGTCTCATATCGTTCTTCTCTCTCATTTATCTACATTAGTGGCATCCCATCATCCTCCTCTCTTTTTCTTTATCGCATTATCCACCTTTTTTGTTCTATTTTTTCAAAGCAGGTCTTCCATTTTCCTCCTCTTCTCACCCTCTTCTTCCTTTACTCCAAAATACAACTTCACATCCAAAGGTGCCAACAGTGCTAACAAGAAAAAGCTAGCAGGCAGAAATGAAAAAAAAGAAAGAATGTTACCACAAAAAAGCATATGTTGGTGGAAAAGATGGGATTTGTTTTTTATGTGAACTGAGCAACAGTAAGTAAACAATGAGACAAAAGTCTGATAAATAATAAATAATATTTAAAATATATAAATATATGAATACTTTAAATGTATTTTTTGTTGTTGTTGTTGTTTTGTCCACAGTCCCACCCACTTAGATTCTTCTGGCTCACAAGACCAAAGCTTATGAATTCACAGGACAAAGTTCATCTAGATAAAGTTGGCATGAATTAAAAGTAACCACAACCAGAAGTAAAGCAGGAAGTAAGAAGTAAGCAGGAAACCACCTACCTGCAGTAATAACTTAAGGTAACCTTGCCCTATTGGCCTTCTTCACATAATTTTTTGATTCATCATCATGCTGAGACAACACCATGCTGAACAACTAGAGTCCCATCAATAATAAATTTCCAACCTCAGTGATGGAGGAGAAATGGTCTTGGCAAAATGACTTACCACTTTATTCTGTAGAGACCCACTATATCTAAGATTGGCAGGTTGCTGCAAACACACAATTTGACAAGTGCTTGGCTCAAGCCCAAATAGCCCCCTACTGGGCATATAGTGCACTTCATATGGTGTACAAGTCTTTATTTTTTTTACCCTATGTAATGTAGAGAGTCATGAGCCATTTGGGATTCAGTGCTTGTCCTAAACGCTTCATCCTCTGTTTTAATATCCAGCCACCTGCCACAGCGCTGATGTGATTCACACCTGGGTGAACTTCATTGATCTTCTATCACACTGCTGATTGCAATCAACAACAGACAGAGCAGATAAAAGGGACATCACAGATCGGGACCGCACAGTTAATGAGAGGCTTTTAAATTTTTGGTACACAGTTGTGTGCTTGATAAAGTAAATCACCTCATGGATATTAGAAATGAGCTGGGTTTGGTAGTATGGGCTACGTTTCATCTGAAAGATGTTATCTGATTCCCAAAATACATGTATTTTCAGCACAAGATGAATTTGAGAATATAAATAATCAGATCATGGGAATGTTTTATGGATTGTTTAAAGTGTGTAAAACAATTCACACGGAAATTTATATTAAATGGAGTTAAATCTAATCATATCAGACTTAATTGTTTGATATCCTACAGATTTCTCATGAGATCTGTTCAGTGTTGATTAAGTACATTTTCCACAGCCTGTGACTGTCCACAAATGAGACTCTGAAGCCAAAATACAAAGATTTAAACACAGAAACGTCAAATTACAGTTTTAAGCAATAGTCAATTCACAAAACACTAAATTGCAACACCAAAAAATTATGAAAAACACTAAAAATGTAACAGCAGTTTCGAAAAGATAAATCATAGTGCAAGTGTCTAGACATTCTACCAGTCAAGTCAAGGTCTAATTTAAATCATTTTTGTTAACTTAACTCTTCTATAGCTCTACTTTTCCTTGCGTTTTTATCTCCACAAACCTTAGCTTCAGAATCCCCGAAGCTAAATTAACACTTTATTGTATTCACTTGTGTCCAGCTGGCATTCACTGAACACTGGAGGTGTTAATTCAACACTGGGGATTTTGGTGTTTAACCAAGCACCCCCTACTGTTCTAGCATTAAAGTGTCCGAGGCCTTACCCCGCCTCCCTTTTCTTTTCTTTTCTTCTTTAAATAATCACAAGTCCTTAGGGGCTGTAGCCCAGTGGAGTGTGCATGAGTGGGTGTTCTAGTTCCCAAATGTGAAACGCCATCTCTTTTTATTTATGCCTGAGAGGAAGAACAGAACCCAACAGATACCCTATGACCGATTCATAAATGATACAAAAAGAGGGACCTGAGATCAGAGTATTATTTATTTAAAATAAAAAAAAAACTACAAGTGTGTATTGAGTCTGATATTGCATAGACTAAGGAGTGTAGAGGAGCAGACAGATGTCTGTGTGTGTGTGTCTGTGTGTGTGAGAGCACATAGAAGTAGTGGAGTCTAAAACATGTACCAGGCAGCATGCTGAAGAGTGTAAGAGCAAATTGTTGCGCGTATAGAGCTTTCTAGAGAGCGCAGATAAAATTCATAGAAAAAATTTGAAGTGCAAAGAGAGGAGACTGAGAGACCGTAATGCAGAGACAAATGTGAGCCCACATAAGGGGCTCTAAAGGGTGCATGAAGGAGGCAAAAAAAAAAAAAAAATTGGTGTTCTCTGAAAGCTTAAAGAGGAGTGTGAAAGCGTATATGGTCCAAAAACATGCAGAGAGAAGTGTAGGAGCTCAAAAACAAAGTATAGAGAATGCTGAGATTGCCATGAAAGCACAGAGAAGCACGCGAGGGTACAGAGAGGAGTGTTACAGCTGTCTAAAAAGTGTATAAACGAGAGTAAAAAGCACTTTGAGCTCTCTAATAAATAGTGTAGAGAGGAGTGGAAGAAAGTGCCAAAAATAAAAGATGACTAAAACGGTGCATATAGGAGTATAAGTGTGAACAGAATGCAGAGAGAATCCTTAGATTGTTGTCAAAGCACACGGAAGAGCGTGAAAGAAAGTGCGCCCTGAAGTGTAAAAACAGAGACAGCTAGTGTGTAAAGAGTGCACACGCGTGTGAAATTATTTCAGAGCTGTTTTTAAATAGTGCAGAAAGAAGTCCAGAGGTGTCTGTGAGCTCGCAGAGGAGTGTGAAAGAGCGCAGAGGAGTGTGAGCGGTGTGGAGAGAGAGAGAGAGAGAGAGAGAGAGAGAGAGAGAGAGAGAGAGAGAGAGAGAGAGAGGAGGGACGGAGGGGGTGTGGATACGAGTGGTGCTTTCAGCAGAGGCTGGTGCTGAAACGCGTTCAGCTGCGGAGGAGATCAGAGCTTCATTCAACATCGGCACAGCCAAGCCGCACACACGCACTCTCTCTCACACACACACGCGCAAGCGCGCGCGCACACTCCTACTCCAACACTCTTGAACGGACAATCCAGTGCAGAGATGCACCAAACCGACTCGGACTAAAAGGAGCGAAGTCACGATAAACGGAGAGATTCTACGTTCATTAGAAATCGACACAAAAGCGCCCTGGAAGAAAGTTCGCAACTCGGAAGGGAGACGGAAACCCTGAACTGACCACGGAATTCTGTGTGAACACAGTCGGACCATCGCAGAGACACTGAGGACGTTTTCAGAGCCTGTTGGTTTTGAGTGTTTGTTTGTTAAGTTTGTTTTTTTTTCATCTGTCCTGCTTTGGAGAGCTGCTGAAGGAAGAATTTGCCATCAGGACCGGTGCGTCGCGAGCGCGCAGCTTTTAAACGAGAGAGAGAAGATTGGAGCAAGATGCTGCAGTTTTTCCTCGCTTTTATCCTTTTAGGAGCAGGTAAGAGCTTTGGGGATTCATTTTCACGCTCTGGGTTTCTCTGCAGTGCTATGAGGTGCCACAGTGTAGCATGGATAAATTGGTTAGGTTTTATTTATTGTTTTTTATTTATATATGTATTGTCGTACTTCTCCGGGTGCGCTGCGTCAAACCAGTAACACCACTCTTACGGCAGTGTTTTTTTCCCAGTTCTGGTAGTGGAGTGAGACCTCGCACCCTTCATCAGAGTACTTTATCAGCTTTAACTGTCAGTCTTAGTTCATTTAGCCCTTAATCGGGATTAAACGGATGTTAAATGGACGAAAATACCAATGTGAAGAAGCCGTATTGTTCGCGCATTTTTAGCTACTGTCTGTTGTAACGTGTGTGTGTGTGTGTGTAGCCCGTGTAGTCCTCATTATTAATGGGCTCAGAATTAATGGTACAATGGAAAAAAAAAAACAACTTTGGTCATTGCGGTTGTGATTGTTTGATTATTTGATTAGTTCTGCTTTAAGGTTTGGAGATGATTCTGAACATTCTTGTGAATACATGCCTTTGTGTGTGTGTGTGTGTGAACTCTTAAACTGCTTATAATGTACTGCAGCTCACACATGCGGTACTGTACAGGTTCTATCTATCTATCTATCTATCTATCTATCTATCTATCTATCTATCTATCTATCTATCTATCTATCGATCGATCGATCGATTACATAGAATTTCTGTGTCTGTGCTTGATGAACGGATGAGCTCTTTATGAGTTACAGTGCACAAACAGATCATTTAGGTCATGATAAACTTTATAACCCTCAGGCTATTCATTTAACATCTTTGCATCTGTGCCCCACAAAAAAAGACGGAGAGAGAGAGAGAGGGAGAACTCTCTGAGCAAAATGTAGATTATAAATGTATCCACGGAGGAAATAAAGCGCGTTTAAACTTAACGCCGGAGGGTTTTATTCGCACACAGAGCCGAGTAAAGAGGACACACACACACACACACTAATGCACGCACGCACCCGCGCCTTAATAATTTCATAGGCATGCCAGGGATAATACACTATCTCTTTCAAACAGAATAATGCAGCGACATTAAATAAATATTGAGAAGTGTGCTGTTGGGCGCGAATAGAGGTGGCACACTTCTCAGTGCTTTCAGGGCGACATCCTAAGGGAGACCCGTGATGGCAATTTTATTCAAATCATTAAAGGAGCACTTTGATTAATTCATTGTTTGATTTAACAGGTCTGGGATAATAGGCTAGATCGGAATGAGTTTCTATTTGAATGGTTTAAATGACTTCATCTGAAGCGTCTTTCTTTAGTTTACTCACGTGTTAGCAACTTTAGAACATTTGCTGTCGACATTTAGAGACTTTATCAGCAGAAAGCACCGATATTGCTATGAACTGACAGACTTTCTGAGCAGATGTTAACTAGTTTCAGTGCTTGCCTCAGCGCAATAGTTTCACCAACAGCTGCTGCTTGTATGAGTTCAGAAAGAGCGCAGTTTCGTGACCAACCATCGGTGCGCGAGCCCAGCAACCATCAATCACTGTTCCCTACTGCCCAGTGACCAATTACTGAGCACACCTGAACAATGACCAATCACTGTTCAACAATGTCCAGTCACCACCAATAACTGATCACCACTCTCCAGCAACCACCAATTACTGAACACCACTGCCCAGCAACCACCAATCACCGTCCAACATTGCCCAGCAACCACCAATCACTGATAACCAATGCTCAGCAACCACCAATGACTGATAACCAATGCTCAGCAACCACCAATCACTGACGCACAAATGCCCAGAGACCCAACTACTGATGACCAATGCCCAGCACCAATCACTGAAACACCAAATCTCAGCAACCAACCACTGACCACCAACCACTAATCACCTCAGAACAATCACTTAACACCACTGCTTATTGACCAACCACTGCTCACAGCAGCCCAGTAGCAACTAATTTTCCCCCAAATCCTTTGTGATTTCTTTTTTAATCAGTTTTACTTTAGCTATAATAATAATAATAATAATAATAATAATAATAATAATAATAATAATAATAAAGCAACAGGTAGAAACTAGAAAGGTAGTTTGTAGCCCATTTTAATGCAATAATCTCATACGGGAATATGCAAATGAGAGCCTGACATCACTTAGTAGCATTTTCCTTAGCTTTGTCACAAATGTCGTATTTTCTAAAACTCGTATCCCTAACTTTTCCATATATACAGAGGCAAATTAAGAGTAAAATCTTTTGGGTTTTAATATCAGCAGTTGTTCTTGTAAATATAAGGAACAATAAGACTTTATGTATTTACACGACAGATGACGATGCTTTGACGCATTATCGTGTTAGCTAGCTAGCGATAATGACTGAGTTTGAAGTAAACTAAGCTAGTAAATGTCTCCAAGAAACCTGCTACAACTGTTGTTTTCCAAGTGCGAGTGTGTTCCTGTTGAGCAATCAACTTCACACACTTGTCACCTTGCGTTCCTTTGTGTTGCCAGTGGTCGCTTGTTCACAAAAAAGAAGTTGACAAGAGTGTGTTAAACCCCCTGAGGAAACAGGGCTTTTGAGCATGTATTAGTTACTTTCCTTTGAAAAGACTTGGCATGTATGAGCTATGACGGCACAAAGCTTATTTAAGAAGCGCGTTTGAGCAGGAAGTCTCCGAACTGTGACAGACATCAAACCTACTATTTTTACATGTTTACACTGTAAATGAAGTGAAACAATCACACCTGTTCCTTTGAAACATCGCATCACAGATCTCCATGATGTCATCAAAGTAGGACAGATCACTTCAGAAATCTCCCGGTATTATGGGATTGAACAGTATCTGATGTTCACACGCTCAACAATATTGTAGTTTGGGACACATCAGTCTTTCCAGAGCTCTGTTTTGTACCTGCCTTGTGTGTTTGTTTCCCTACCTCTCGAACCGAATGTTTTATTCATCGGTTGTATTATTAACGGCGCCATTGATTCAAGTCGAGATAAAGGTTTCAAATCCCCTCAATCACTCCCAAAAGTGCAACCAATTAAAATGCTTTCGGCCAACGCTCTGGTAAATGAATATGAAAAAACAAAAACAAATGTTTACTGGCTGTTAAGCTGCACTTTCTCTCCCTCTCTCTGTGTCTTTTTGATAAATGAGAGCAGAGTATTGACACGGATGGAGGCTGTAATTAAATTTAAATGTGAAATCAGGATGTGCGCCATCAGACTGTGAGGCAAAACAAAAAATATTAGTGGGGAATGTTAATAAAAAGCCTGCCTGACCAAACTGACAAATCAAACTACAGAGAGAGAGAGAGAGAGAGAGAGAGACAGAGAGAAGAGGAGTAAAGAAGATAGATAGATAGATAGATAGATAGATAGATAGATAGATAGATAGATAGATAGATAGATAGATAGATAGATAGATAGATAGATAAAATTACCATACAATATCCAGGGACAGAAGTTAGAATTTAAAAACAATTTAACTAAAATGTGCATAATAAAGAAAGAAAGAAAGAAAGAAAGAGGACAAAATTGACTGAACAAACAAATAAATGCATAAATAATGCCATGTATCAGTACCTGATCATTCACTTTCTGCAAATTGTATCTGACCAAATGTAAACAAAAGTCCACTTTCAAACAGTTTCCCCACATCGCATCTCACATGTGGTTATTCGGTCAGATGACAACATATGAATGGGTGTGTATATGTGTGTGTGTGTGTGTGTGTGTGTAAGCTGATAGCAGACCGACGCTGTTCGTTGACAGACTGGCAGCAGCTGCTCCAGGAGGAGCGCTGAGGTTCTCACACACTCCCAGATGGCCACTACTCATCTCACCTGACATCTACACACTGCTGTGTTCCTCACTGTGCGTAGGTGACAGCCATCACGCTGTTGACTCACCGTACCGCACAATCCCCGCTAATGGACACATACCACAGCGTACACTAATGCCTGGCATTCTCTCTCTCTCTCACTCTCTCTCACATACACACACACACAAGGACATACACACAACAGCATATGCAGACACACTTTCACGCAAACAAACACACACACACACTTCAGCTCCTACCCTCACTTTCTTCTTTCTACTTGCATATACAAGTCCACGCACACACACACACACACATATACACACACACACTTGGGGGAGTATGTGACAGCACTGGAGCTTAGAACTCAAACTAGCAGCGAGTGAGGCAGAACATGACAGAGGCTTGGAGAAAAACAAGCTGTTCACACACTGCCTCTGAGGCAAACATTCATATGTATGCCCTCACCAAAGCATCCAGAATTTTCTTTCTCGGAATGTCCCTCTGCATCCCAGTGGAATTCTACTCAGCTCCGGCATCAGTATTCTGAGTAATCTTGGACGCAAGGTTTTTTTTTGGATGCTTTAGCTTAGAGATGTGTCTCATAGGGGCTAAGTTCAAAGGAAGTGTGCAAAGATCACACACTCTTTCCTCTTCCTGCCCAGCCCTGTCGCCATACACACATCCACTGTGGAGCGGGATCTCATCAGGCTCTGCTTCTCCCTTTTGCTGCTCTGATTTTCTCTCCTTATTTGTGTGGGGAACTTCACATTAGCAATGAGTTAGGCAGACTACCTGATAAAACAGTGGACAAACAAACATATTTGATTACACACAGAGAATATATATTGTCACTTCTGTTAGGCTGAGTGATGGTTTAATCTCACTCCTCCCTCCTCTTCCTCCCGGCGAAGACACCGGCCCTGTGGCATTGTGGTGGCTTCTTTAGGGAACCATGAATATAATACATGGCTTTAGTCTCTGTGAAAGGATTTAGGGGTGTGTGTGTTTGTGAGTGTGTGTGTGTGGCAACTGGCCATATGTTTACATGGTGTGGAGGGTGTAAATCAAGACAGACTTTGTGTGCGCGTGTGTGTGTGTGTGAGTTGGACAATAGGAGGTGTGACATGGAGTCATGGAGGAATCTCTCACTTTCTCTGTCCTTCCTTGCTTCCTGTTCCTCACGCTCAGCTTGCTGTGAGAGCCAGAAAAATGGGAAAGTGCTAAAAAAGTTAAAGGAGGATGGTGTGTGTGTGTGTGTGTGTGTGTGTGAGAGAGAGAGAGTGAGAGAGAGAGAGAGAGAGAGAGAGAGCGAGAGAGAGAGAGAGAGAGAGAGAGAGACCGAGTGAGATCGTGACATGCAGGGCCCACAATAGCGCCGATGCAGCAGAATTCTGGTCTGGAAACCTGCTGCATTATTTAGAAGATACCCACATGGCACAGATATGGATGAGTTTTGGCCTACTTTGATTGGCTCGCATTCCACCGGACATGTCCTGAAGGACTCACACTTCTGCTCACACATATACAGCACTTATAGACCAAAACTCTTTACATCACAGAGCATTTTTTATTCTTCCACACAATATAGCACATGTATATTTCAGCATTTGACTTTGTTCTACTCCAGATACGAAGGGGATCAGCTCTGTTCTCGTTCTGGCATGTTGCAAATAAAGCCCTCTTATCTGCCTCCAACAACAGTGATGATAAACGGAGAGGAAAGGATCTAATTTAGGGCAAGCGGACGTGTTGATGCCTGCAGTCAAACCTACTTCATGTTATGTCTCATTTAGCATATGCGGACATCCACAGGAGACGAGATTCCCAGTGTCAGGAAACAGCTCTCCTCTGAGTATTGCCTTACCCCCTGTGGAGAAGATGCTCCAGAATCGTTTATCCACTCCCCTACTGTTTTCCACGCTCTTGTTAGCCTGACTTAACATTGAGATAATGACGCTAGCACATATAGCGGACGGTGTGACAATAGCTTTCTGTGACGACAGTTTGCTTCACAAAATCCCATTGTTGTATTAGTGCTCTACATAAGATAATGAACTCGGCGGGTCCATATTTGTCGAGCGTCCCTCCCCTATACATACAAAGGGTCCATGCAGGAGAGTAAGACAATTAGACAGGAAGCTAATCAGTTGAACCAAGCAGATACATAGAGATAAAGAGCCTGGCATTGTTTGCTAAGGCTCTTGGGTTAATAGCCTCCGACCACTGTAGGACACGTGGCTAACGGCCGAGTTCAGTGGACTCACAGGGACTTGGACTTCCTGTCTTCCAACCTTTTTTTTTTCAAATCCTCTGGTCCTGTCCCCATTCTTGTACATCCTCTCTCCCTGGCACTCAGGCACAGAGACAAAGCTGAATTGTGCTCACTTCCTTATTCAAGTCCAGGGTAATTATGTCATTCTGGCTCAGTATTCAGCTTGATCAAAATGGAGAGTTTGTTCCTTCATGGTGTCCTGGTGACTCATAAAAAGCAGACCTCTCAGAATCATGATCCTTCTGCTCCCAAAGCCAAGACAAGGCACTCAAAAGAAAGATTAGTTTAGTGTGTTTTAAGGCAGATTGAGATTATGCAATTGCTCCACTGGTAGCTAAAGTGGTTAAGGCTCTGGGTTGTTGATTGGAAGACTGGGGTTCAAGCACCAGCACTGCCAAGTTGCCACTGTTAGGGCCTTGAGCAAGGCCCCCAACCCCCTGCACTCCAGGGACAGTGCTTCATGTCTGACCCCAACCCTCCAAGGACGGGATATGCAAAGAAAGTGTTTCACTGTGCAGTAATGTATATGTGACAAATAAAGGCTATTTAACTTAATTGTGTTAGAGACATACTAAAGATATGTATACTGGTTTTACTTGGAATTGTTCCTAGACTGGGTTTGATATGTTTATATGTATCGGTATGCATGCTCTGAACACCACCTGCTTTAAATACCAATTAATACCAATTTAAGTATCATATGTAGTCATATTTAGTTTGCTTCAATATCGATTCAGTGTTTATCTAATAGGCAAAGAGATCTGATGGAGGAAAGACTCATGAGCTTTTAGAAAAAAGTTATCGCCTATAATTTGCATACAGTGTAGAGTTAAGAGAGTGTTTGCTCTTTGATTTACACCATGACCCACAAAGGGGTAGACTGAGACAGGGGGGTTAATGCTAATTTACAGCAAATTATTAAACAATGCCTGGGAAGAAAGCTACATTTCAACTCAGTCCAACTTTCTTTAAAATATTAGGAAAGGTTTGCAAAGGTTTTCTTACTTTCTTTAAAAAAAAAAAAAAGGTGTCATCTCTTATGGCTTAGATGTATCACAATTTAAAGATCGCACTTGCCCAGTCAGGTTTAGTGCATATTTGGGAATACAGTAAAAAATATGGCAGTTTTTCTGTTTTACAATCAAGACAAGACTAGAATTTTATATCTCCTGTGGGGACACAGAAAACAGCAGCGAATTGAAATTTGTTTTCCACGTTGCAGCAATATCTGCATCGGTGTTATCGTTTCGAGTCGCAGCCCCTGAACCTGGTATTAAACTTGGACCTGATGCCGAGGAATATTCACCACAGAGGAAAAAAAATACTGTTGATATAGCCGCCTGTTTACTATTTGATATAGCTGCTCTATCAGTGAAGGCTGTCAAGTTTCCATAGAACGGAGACTGCACTGGTTTATTACCGGCTGAATTCGCATTGTAGTCATCGATGAATATTCATACATGAATCATGCACAGATGACTGGCTGTGAAGGATTGTTTTGGCTTTAATGCAGTGTGTGCACAAGGGCTAAGCTAAGCCGCGTGTTTCCCATGGTTACGGCTACGTGCCCTTTACGGAGTGATTAGTCAAAGCCCGGCTGCCTCGTTAACAATTGCACAGTGTCACAAGACTTCACACAACTCATATAAACAAAGGAAACACAAAGATTAAGTTTGACACGTTTGATTGCGCTCAAATTTCACCCTTTAGAACTTTCCAGCACCCTCTCAGATCAAATCATACGATTAGGCCTCGTCCTTGACTGCTGCGTATCTTTTTGGCCGATCTTAGACCGTCTCTTCATGAGTCATGGAGGTGCCGAATGACTCTCATGCTGAGAGGAAGACCCTCATTAACATCGTCTCAAGTCCGTCTCTCAGTACAAAGCGAGAGCTCTCCACCCTCAAGGCTTGGGTGGAATGCAAGCGCAAATATTATTTCAGCGATTCAACCGTTAAGCATAACACACGGCACTGGAGACAAGAGCTGGATGACACTGCTTTGCTGAGTAGAGGTGAATAGATCTTCTGTTTTGTTGACACACAGCTGGATTTCATGCAAGAAGTGTACAGAATGTTCAATTGCAGAGTTTCTCCTGCACTTTACCTTTCCTTTCTTTATTTCTCAAAGCCCAATATGTAGATTTTCTAAGCTTCTGTGGGAGGCTGGAAGGAAAGTTGGCCAATTTGCAATCGGCTGAGGCGTGTCACTCAAAGCCCATTGATCAAGACTTGCTTACTCTTAGTCAGAACATGTTAATTTTATCAAACACCTGAGAGATATAAATAAAATGGTGAATGTGTGGTGTGTGGATAGTTGTGGATCAAATTTTCTTCTAGGCAAACCATTTTAAAAAATCTGAGAAGGAAGACAACAAGAGAAGGACAGGAAAGGCATACAGAAAGGAATGAAAACAAAACACACTTAGCAAAAAGATACAGGAGTCTTTGGAGCCTGAAAGAGTGGTGTGCCATCGCAGACTAGAATGGAGGCTCAAAGAGATTAACTTCCAGCGGCTTAGCTCAGAAGGTAATGGATACCCTTGTACCAAAGTGAAGTAACCCCTGCATTTGTGTTCTCTTATGATAAAAGGGGAAGAACAATGGCTCAGCCTTTGAGGTAGACACTGACTGAAATAGGAGACCGGACAACAAGGTGGAACGTTTCAACACCTTGAGGTGTACAAAAAAAGGGAAATGTGGTGAAAACTAAGTAGACATGGACACTCAAATTCCTCAAGAGGAAAGGTGGAAAGGCACGGTGGAAGGTGGAAGGCAGGTGGAAAGGCAAGAAGGGGCAAGTAGGGGCTTGAATTTGGTCTTGAGTCTCTGAGATGTCTGAGAGACCTCTACTGAGGTTTTCTGGAAGTGTTTTACGGGATCTCTACAGCAAGAGAATGAGAACTTTCTTTGTAAATCTTGTGGCACCTAAGCATCCGCCCCTGCTGATCCCTAAGGAGGAAATGCAAGCAAGCATGTACACACACATTTCCACAAACAGCTACCTCAAGCTTACTGGATGCTTGCAGGATGTCGGATGTTTACTCTCGTCGTTCTGTCCTCAAGTTCAGTCTTGCAGTGGGTGCTGGCATGGAGTACTTGTCACTCAGACATAATGACAGAGATTAGAGAGTGGAAAGGAGTGGGAAGGCAGCACGAGACAGAGACAGAAAGAAACAAAGTGAAGAGAAAGAGCAAGAGAAGTTGCTTGATTAGCATGATGACAAGAAGGCACACTCTAAAACAGACACAATCAGGTGACTCAGAGTCGGATGAAAGCGCTTTTGAAGCTCGAGCAAGCGAGCACTCGAGAAGTTTCTCTATCTTGCGCAAGGAGTTGCCGACAGCGGGTGGGAAGGGACGAGAGCTCAACCCTCGGTGAGCGCCCATCACTCATCCATCATCCGGTTTGATGCAGTAGCCCATTTGCAACCATTGTTCCTCTAATTTGTTATGTGGAAGCAACAGAGGAGGAGGAGGAACGGGTCTCTAGCAGACAACCATTTATCCAGGAGCAAATTACATAAGACAGACAGCGTAATTAGACATATAGATAAACAGATTGGGATAGCAGAAAGCGCAGAAAGAAGAGATTGAAATAGACCAAAGTAAATGGTCTGCTTTTTGAGGCAGTGCTGGAGATACAAAAGATACAACCACCTTACCTGAGGAGACATGCTTTGCTCTTTCACCACCAACATATCAAATATTCCGTGCACAGCGTGGGGCCAAAACAGTGTAGCGTAGTACGGAAACCCTGCTGCAGAAAATTGGCAAGGTGGGGAGAATTGTACCGTCTCTGCGGCAATCGGATAAACAGATAAACAGACAAACAGACAGAAAGACAAACAGACACCCTGCTATCTCTGCATTAGTTCTGAACTGCCACTAACAGAGGCAGAGAGATGCTCTCCTCCATCAAACTAGCCTGAAGCTAGCAGCCTCAGCTTTCCCATAACTTCAGCTAGCATGCTGAGAGGATATAAAGATTTTTTGATTTATGAGCAACCTCTAAAAACAACAGCAGGAATAAAAAGGATCTGAAAGAAAAACATTTTGTTTAGCTCGTATAAAAGTGATGCCTTGAGGAGTGGCGTACAGGTTCGCTATGGATTCGAGCGCATCGTTGCATTCGATACGACGCATCCTTCAAGATCGCATCAATGGAAAAGGAGTACTGTCTTCTATAGGCTTGAGTGTACACAATAAAACTGCTGGCATAATGTACTCAAGTGTAAATCTCAGGTAATTGAACTATGCTAGTGTTAATTTAATAACACTTTTTATGTGCTCATGTGGGGTCCTCGTGGGTGTGTCACGTGTCCGTTTTCTTTCCCTAAGCCAGCTTAGAGTAGTGATAGATGATCCCTTAACGGTCCCACTCAATCACAGGCTACTTAGGAAGGCTGACCGGGGCAATCAGGAAGCCCTGGAGCCCTTTTCAGCCAAGCCAGAGGGAGGGTCACAAATCCACCACAGTAGCTGATTAGCTCTTCATAGACTTCTAGTTTCAGTATAAAAACTAGCGTGAAAGAGATTCATTGTGCACAGCATTTTATAAGAGTTTGGGTAAAAGAGTCGGCTCTTCTGTGGGACTCCGATGTGGCAGGCTGGCGCAGAGCCGCCTTTGTTTTGCTAATGTTATTAACGAGTTCACTTAAGTGTAAAAGAGGAGCAGATTTGACTCAGGAGGGGAATTGGGAGGGGGGAATTTAAACATTTTTCATGAATGTCTGTGCTCTTCATGTCGTGTGTTTAAAGAAAAAAGCACAGCAGTCAAAGGCAATGTCCTGAAGGGTCAAAGTTTGTTCGCTGTACTACGGACCTTAATTTGTTTCTTCTGGCTTTGATGATGGCATTGCCGCTAGTTTTGCACAGCAGTGGGTGACGAAAGGTCCATTAACTGTTCCTCCGAGCTAGGCAGGGGAGAAAGCAATGCTAGTGAGACTATCTTCAACAAACAAGGTCTCCTTTTGCTCTTTTTTTTCTCTCACACATTATTTCCCCCATTCCTTCTGTCCCTGTCTTCTCCACCTCACCATGATCTAGTGTATTGTGTTAACAAGATCCAGCCTTCTCGAATGCCCATTACACAACTTTGGTGTGTGTTTTCGCACCAATTAATGACTTGCTTTTCTTGCCTGTGGAGGTGACGATGACCTGTCTCTGACCAAGCACTTGGTATTCCAGTATGTGCGTCAGTGAGGTTTTTTTTGTTTCTCTGTCATGTTAGCACGCACAAAAGCTTGCTGCTCACGCTCCACCTTCATTAAGCTAGCAGCATTATTATTGTTAGCTGTATCCAGCTGTAGTTATGGAAAAAAGACAAAAGGGGACGATAAGAGCAACACTTAAACAGTCCAGACCACTGAAAGTTTACACATCAAGCAATCTTTCCGGCAAATTACTTGCTCAATCCAGTAGACCAGAAAAACATGCTAGTTTAGAGGCAATTAAATTGATGCTATCCTCTCTACGCTGGCGCAAAATGCTTCTTTCCTGGCTGTGTTGCTGACAAATAATTATTTTTCCGGCTTTCGGTTCCCGTCCCGTTTCCTACTTTCATCCTGGCACCACTTTCACAATCAAGATCATGTAGTTTGTCTTGTATCACATAATCACCCCCCCCCCTTTTACTCCATTTTAACTTTATCGTTCTCTCCCATCCTCAAGAGGCACTGGCAACATCTACCTTGTTAGGAGAAAGAGAGTGACGGAGTAATAACCCAAGAAAATAAAGAGAAAAAGGCTGGGAAAGGGGGGTAACAGATAACTCTCTAAGGAGCTGGGAGAGAAGTCTCTGTTTGCCATTCTCACCAGGCACATGTGAATGAGTGGACAGACACCACACAGGTTTTTTTTTTAGTTCTTGTTTGAGGCTCTGAGAAAGAAAGGCGAGAGAAGAGTGTGAAAGGACAAGAAAAGTACACAAAAGAGAAGAGAAAGACTTTGTAAAGGGGGGAAACAGCAAAGAGACGCACTGGACGGTCAAGTGCTTGAAGAACCACGGCTCCTCCGAGTCCCACGGCCTTATTCAACATGGCCCCAACATGTTCTCTAGGCTCTTAATTAAAATCCAATATGCTTCACGCCTGGCAGCCATTGTTCGCTGGCTGTGTTTTTTCACTCGAGAAGCTTTGTTGGCTGCTTAATCTTGCGAGAAGCTCCAGGTCGAGAGGTCAAGCCAAGCTTCTGACCACCATTCCTTGAGAGTAGATGCAAGGCCCTCTGTGTTTTTCTTCCTTCTATCTTTCATTCTCTTATTCTCTTCACTCTCCCTCCTCTGTTCTTGCCTCTTTCCATCCCATTGATTGTTCTAAGCTGATTTCAGGTCTTGCCCCCTGGAAAGAGAAGGGCTTTTGGAGCTGGTTTAATTAAGGTTTAAAAGATGCCTCTTTCAAAAAAGGAAGAATGAAGAATTTTAAGATGGAGACTGTTTTGGGGATTGAGCAGACAAGTGGGTGAAGTGCCAGCAAAACAGACTGCATAGCAGAAGAAAGACAGGAAAGCTTGTTTTCTTCTTTTTCTGTGTCTCCTGTGCTATTTTCCCCTCTTCTATCTCCCCTCCTTCTGTGTTGTGTAGAGATACCCTCTAACCCTATCTATTCCTTCTCTTCCACACAGTGAAGTGGGGCAGATAAGCAAAAAGGGACTTTTTTCATTATCAATCTATACAGATTGATCTGGACTTCCTGAGATTCAAACCCCATATCCTGTGAAGTCAGTATTGGATCGGCATCGAGCTGCAGGCAGGCAATCTCCAGGTTGTCCGGACGCTCTGTCTAATGATCAATAGTGGCATCTGATGGTATAAGAGTCCTTCCTGCGTCGCCTGTTTATCAACAAAATGCGATGCAAAAAAAATGAAGTTTTTATGTTATCTGAAAAACTGGAGATGTCAAGAAGAGGTTTGGTTATTTCCATGTTGTCCTGTTTTTGTCATTCTCATACAAAATAACCAAGGGAGTATTAAATACAATCTCTCTCTCTCTTTCTCTCACTCCGATTCCCTCCTTCCCTCTAGTTAATGGGTTCATACACGGCCGACCGTGTCCCCTCGACGGATACCCCTAGACGTCCTTGTTAGACACTTAATTAAAAGGCTTATCACAGCGAGACATGCTGAGACACTCCAGCAGGAGCCTGGGCATCAGAGATACAGGCTTCACTGCCCAGCATCCATCTATTACTGCTGCCTAAGCCTCTGTCCAACTAAACAGTGTGGGTGTGTGAGACAATAGTGAAAAAGATGCATCAACAGAGAAAGAGAATGGAGGAGATGCATGTTCTACGGAAAATATTTTTCGAAGGAAGATAAAGAGTGATGGGAGGGAACGGTTAAGGGTGTGGAAGGGATATTGTATCAGCAATCATATTTCATACTGGATATGAATGTGTGGGTTGTGTTTGAAATACTTTCCCAACACACACACACCAAGACACAAACACACACACAAACACAGAGTCCATTATCTACATGATGGTCCGTTAACTGTCAAAGCTGGTGGTGAAAGAGGGTCACTAAAAAGACTCCCGATGAAGTGTTTAACTTCATCAAAAGCACAAGCAGACCGAGGTGTTAAAGAGGGAGTTTGGAAAAGTGGGAGTCAGACGTCCCTCCCACAGCATTCTTGTGCAGGGACGGGCTGAAACCGACTCACAGGAACCATATGTCCACGAAAAGCAGTCAATGGGCCAAGCCAACTGGAAGGACAAAGGTCTTTTCACCCCATGTGGACTGAGAAACTGTGCAATTCCACGCTGCCAGCACACAACACAGGACCAGTCAACAGGAAGATAGAGAAAAGCGAGGAGGAGGGTTGGGGGAGAGAGAGAGAGAGAGAGAGAGAGAGAGAGGGAGAGAGAGACTGACAGAGAGAGTCCTTTCTGTCACATTAGCTGAAAACAATCCTGCCTCACAGCCTCGAGGCCCCTTCTCCATCCACCCCCCATTCCCATTTCTTCTTCTTCATCTTCCTCTTCTCTGGCTTTCCAAAAGTCCCTGGAGATTTTCTCCAAAGCTCTCCGGCTCTTCCCCTTGGTCAGAGACTCTGCTAATAATGTCACAGCCAAACTGCTGAGATATATAACTGTGGATATCACGGAGCAGCTCCTCCTAAGCTTGAGCCGGGGGGGGTTTCTCTAGGGAAGCAGCAGCGCATTTTTTTAAAGGCCGCCATAAACTCAGCACCGATCATAAAATAACTGTGGGCCACGATGAATCCCAGAGCGGATGTGTGGATAGAGGGATAGGGATGGCGACGAAAGGCAGGAACAGAGTTGTTGTACAGGAGAACGCTGGAGGAAAGACAAAAAAAAAAAAAAAAAACTAAGTAAAGATGTAGCGAGGACGCAGTAGTGCCTGAAAGTTCATGAAGATCCTGGGGGAGAAATAGATCATGCATGTTTTCTAGCACTGCAACGATTAATATCAGGAGAGGAAAAAAGGTCAAACTTGACTGGAAAAATGCTACACTATATCATAGTTTCTGGCACGGGCCATGTTTCATACATCACAGCAATCTGGGTAGCGTTCGGTCGCCGTCACGCCACACTGGACCACGACGTGTGGCAGCGGAGAGTGATGGAGTGTCGTTCTTAAAGATGACGTGTGAAAGGAGGACACTGAGTGACCTACAGCGTGTGAAGAGTGAAGTTGTACTTCAAAGATACGCATTAGCGCCGCAAATCAGTCGGCTTGCAGTTAGCATAAGGTTACTGACTCCAAAGTTCACATGTTTTGCTTTCGGAACACCTGCGAGCCATATGGTAGTCAAAGGAGAGTTCGTGACCTGACATTTACGCTGCGTATCGTCTCCACCTGACCGGCAGAAACACAAAACAAACACAACGGATCACGTTCGGATCTGAATTCTTTCCCCAATGAGGCTGCTTCCACTTTCCTTTATCCTTTATTTCCTCTTCTCTGGACTGCATGTTTAATAATTAATCGATTAATTAGTTCTCTCATTAATCATTTGTTCATTAATCAAGGCTTGATACTTCTAGAGGAAACGGTACATTCTTAAAAAAAAAAACCTGATTCTACATTTCAGCGTAATTACACACCTTTACCAATTAGCACTAACTTAATAGCATTTCAGAGTTTTTTTTTTTTTTTTTTTTACTACACAAAGCATGGAAAGTATGGATGATTTTCCCTCTATTACGGAATTTTGTCAATTTGTCAATCAACAAATCATTTACAGAACATTTCAACTCAGAAATAATCGGTCTTATAAATAAATGGTTTTAATCAAAATTATTTTGCATTTTCTCCCGGTTCTTCCCACACACGGTCACCTTGAGGGGAAAGAAATAAAAGCCGACATTGTGAAAGATGCAAAAAAAAACAAAAAAACAAGCATTGATTAATCTGGGACTGCTTGAAAGATGCCTAGACTTGTGTTGCGTTGGCCTTTTAGCTGCCGATGGAGACTCCTCGCCATCTCAGACACTCTATTGTTTGATTTGATGCTGCTCGACTGGGATTCAAGCTTCCTCCACAGTGGTGGGCTGAAGGACAATGTTAAAAGGACAAGTAAACAGACCAACAAGGAGCACTTATGGATTATTTTATTGCAGACTATAACACAAGTTCTTCCTTTTTCTATGTTTTTTTTATATGGAGTATGGGGGAAAACAACAACTTAAACATCTTGAAAAGACCCTCAGACACTCATATATAAATCCACAGCCTCAGCTGAAACATGGAGCTGTAGAAATGTCTATCCTTACAACTCTGTGCCCTTGTTTAACCCTTTTTACCAGTACACTAGTGTCAAATCGACTTTTCAATCAGTATAAGCAAATGAATTATTTCATCCCTGCAAGTCTGATTATAAAATGAGTCAGAGCTCTGTTGGCTTTCAGTGTGAAATGTGTGTTTTTCCCTCTGTAGGATAACCTTACACAGAATTTTAGTGATTGAAGATAACACCGTTAAATTTTAGATGCTTATGAACAAGCACTTGGGGCATCTCAGAGAGCAGAAATGGGTTGATATCAGCATTTACTTTGAACATTTGTTTGAAAAAAAAAAAAAAAAAACTAAAGTTTTTATTTATGCCTCGAGTAGGTAGGTAAAAACAGAAAAAACCCTTGAAATGCTTACATTTCTGAGTGTACTTTCATATGAGCCATTAACCTTCAGTGTGTAGTGTAACTTGACAAAGAAATTCAATTCTGAACACAATCAAAACAGGAGGACATTCGATTTTTTGTCCTCTATTTAAAAAATAAATTAATAAAAAATCATAATAATAATGACAGAGCAGAAGAAGAAAATCATTAATTATAAAATACACTTTTTTTCAGTTGTGGAGAGCCACAGGGGCCTCTATTGGGCTCAATTAGGAATCGTAGGCCGCAAATCCCAAGACTAAATTAATTGCCGCTTCAGGGCATTGAGCCTGACGTGCTGCGTGACTCTGTGTAAGCTGCACATTCTATCATTTTCATTCACTCTGCCTTTAAGAAGAAGCGAGATCGACTCAGGGCTCCGTTATAACATGCTCTTTCTATCGTCTTTATGGATTTTTAATCGCCTTGTCTTATTTATCGTGCTGCGTATTTCTCCTCGCCCGTTGTTTACCCCGATGCCTCAGCCCGAGGAACAGATCTGGTACAGACACAAAGACTGCGCTTATTCATTTATTTATTTTTTCTCCGTTTCCCTTATTCATTTTGTTTTCTTCACTCGGCAGCACGCAACATCCGTCTCACATCCAAAGTAGACGCTGCTCTGGGTTTTCGGATCGCAGGGCAGACACGTTTATGCAAACAGCGCACAGAGCTAATGATCTAAAAGCGCTGTAAATCATACTGAAAGACTCTCACCAAGCAGAGAGAGAGAGAGAGAGCGAGAGAGAGATTCAGCAGTCTTGTCCGGATAGCACCAGGGGGCACGAAGTGACAAGACGGGCTCAATCAACATCTTGTCAAGACAGCTGGCTGATGTGTACAGACAATCTTTTCCTCCCCCTTTCCTCTCCTCCTTTAGACTGTCTTCTTTATTTATTTTATTTTATTTTTGTGCTGGGATTCCTTCAGCTGTAAGAGAGGACACTTTGCTCCAAAAATGGATGAGAGGAGAGACATGAGTCATGGAGTAAAATCGTTAAGCAAAGTTCTGATGGTGCGAATCATGAGAAACAGGAGAGAATATATAACTAAATGAAATAAATAAATAAAACTAGGCAACATGCTGTGACAGGAAATTTATATGCAATAAATGAATAAATTAGTTAATTAAATAATAAATAAATAATATCAGGAATTTTATAGTTGATTATTTTTTAATAACAGTGAGTGTTGTATTCTTCTTACACAATAGCAGTTGTGTTAATATACACAAATGATGTGCATTAATTCATTATATTAATTATAACACATCATTATTATCCATTTCCAGTAACGTTTCATGTCATGGGTCTGACTGCTCTATCCCATAAGCATAAACCTATGAAACATGCGTGCGTCTGTGTCCTCCTGATGTGGAGAAGGGCGGATGATGCGTCCTGATGATGCGTTCGGGGTGACTGACGGTGTGACGACATAATTGGAACAGTGTCGCGACAGGAACGAGAAACAGATAGACACAGAGAGGGGACAAACCCAAGGGTGACAGTCCTGCTGAGGAACAGTGATTACAGCTCCATCAAAGTTAGTTTGAGTCCTCAATCTGTCAGGGACTCGTCCTACGCCTTTAAACCTCCAGCGGTGACGTGGGCGTGTCCACATGTCCGTTAGTCCATGTGATCCTTTCCTGCCCTCCTCAATTGTCCCCTCATCTCTCTCTCTCTCTCCTCTCCATGTCCTTCTTCTCAGACTGACAGTCCCAGTCCGTTCCCTGTAATTTTCAAGGCCATAGATAGACAAACTAGGATGAGAGATAGAAAGAATGAAAGAGGGGAGGGGTGGAAAAACAGAAGACGAGTGCAGAAAAGTAAAATGCGTGGCGAAGGCAAATTGGTCACACTGTAGACAAGTCTGAAAAGGAGCGCTGGGAGGTATTTAGGAGGAGAAAAACTTAGTGTGAACTAGTACATCACAGTAGGTAAGCTGCAAAAAATGGAGGGAGGGGTGCAGATGGATGGATGGATGGATGGATGGATGGATGAAAGGATGAAAGGATAGAAGGTGGATTGAAGGAATTGAGGAATTGTAAAAAGGGTCACGATTGGTGCCAGGAAACCAACAAAGAAGAGAAGCGTGAAAGAGTGGCTAGGAGGATTAAACTCCTGTGCTTACAGTCCTCAAAATGCTGTTAGCCTGCAATTTAGACATAAAGTGACAGAAATGGAGGAGGAGGAGGAGGAAAGTGTAAGAAAGGCAACGGGGAAATAAGAAGTGAGAGCTGTGGACAGAAAGCGGAGGAGAGGAAAGAAAGGGATGACGTGTGCCAGGTTGGGAGAGGGCAGAAGTAGACACAGGTGGCTTGTTTAGACTGCTGCAGTAAACACAAGTCTCTTGCTTATGAGATCCAGTGCACCCTTCACCAAAGACCCGAACAAATGCTTTTTTATATCACGGCTTAACACACACTCCACCCGGCCACCCACGCGCACACGCACACACTCCCACAATGAGACTGAGACAAAAGGGCTTTCCACGGCGAAACAAAAGGATAATAATTCCCCAGTGCGAAATTGAGCTCACTCTCTCCAGCTCGGCTTTAGCGGCCTTATCTAAAGCAGACACAATTCATCGCTTTTAGGCAGCGCAGCCTGCTTATTTTCCAGCGAGCTATTTTTTTAATTTGCTCTCTGCTCTCCCTCCCCTATGCACATCCATCCATCGCACTCTCTATCTATCTGTCCACAGAAATGAGACCAGAGGCAGAAAGAGGGAGCGGGTCAGCTGAAAGCGAGGGTCTGCAGGGCAGCATTTGCTGCTCTTTTAGCAGGTTGTTGAATTATCAGTGTGAGCAGTGGGCAGAGGCAGGGCGCGTTCTCCTGAGAGCATGGCGGATAAGTGTAATGGATATAAGGTTGGGTCAGCCTCGCTGGCTAACCACACCATTAGAGCTCAGAGCACTCAGGGTGGCCATGTTGTATCTGTGTGTGTCTACAGTGTGTGTGTGTGTGTGTGTATGTGTGTTGAGTTACTGCCTTTTTTCATACAGTCTTTAAAAGCCAGGAAAGTAGGGAGTAGGTGTCGATGTATTTGAACCTGATGCTAGTGACATATAAATGGGGCGGGACACGGATCGAGCTTATATATATATATATATATATAATATGTATACCAATAAATGGTGTCAGTATGCACTTTCTTGACAGTTTGGGTATCAGCGATATGTCTAACACACTGTAACTTATATAACATAAAAGGTTAGTGTATACGTTAAATAAATCATGAGCAAGCATGCTGTTATAGGAAACTAATCAGTGATATTGTGATACATCCATATTGTGATTAAGCCAGAGTTACTGTAACCAATTTATTCCTTTTCTACCTTTTTTTTATTATAATATTACAGCAATTTTTTATTCAGTTATAATTACATTTAATATTGTGTAACATTTATGAGAAGCAAAAATGAATAAATGATTCTACATTAATTAATGATTATATTTGGATGGTAAATAAATGTATTGTTTGTTCTGGCCATTATATGCCATAAGCCCCTCCCCTTTTTGTGGTGTATGATTGGTTCAAACACTGAGCATCAACCCCACTGGCAATTATACTCGTGTATAATAGTATATAATTATACTATGTAGTTGTTGCCCTTATTAAGTCAGCAGTGCTTTGTTTTTTCAATAATTGTGAAGTATCAAAACTGCAGCTCTTGTGGGGTGTTCCCAGTCTGCAGTGGTCAGTATCTATTAGGCAGGTGGTCATAATGTTATGCCTGATTGGTGTGGTATATATATATATATATATATATATATATATATATATATATGAGCTATATTTTCGATTTGGGTGACATGTTTAAATCAGCACACAGACAGCGCAGTGATGAAGAACATGAACATTGAGCTCTTTAACATCGTCACTGGTGCAATAAACACAGGGCACAACATAGCACCAAATAAGGTCAGACCCTGAGATGGATATTCTGATTTACAGCAGACTGAATGGAGCAGGTACAAACCCCCCCCCCCCCCCCCCCAGCCCCCCACCCCACCCCATACACACACTCCCTCACGCACCATCAGGTCTCTCTTTCTGTGCAGTCTCTGTTGACAGTAGCCAGAGAGGGATCATTGCTAACATCTGTCCATCCGTTTTGCTCTCAGCGAGTCCTCAGATGGACCCCGGGCTCTAAAAACAGCAAAAGCAAAGCTGTTTAATATGGCATGCTCTCGTCCACTGCTGCACTTAACTCGGGCCGTGTGTGTGACTAAAAAAGCAAAGTCACAAGTCAAAGTAGCTGGTAAATGCGCCCTGCAATCCCCACAGCATGCCTGCCCTATTTACGACACGACACAACCCCCTACTGCACACACACACACACACACACACGCTCTGCCCTGCTGCCATCCAGGCCTGTGAAATGATCTTTTTTGAAAAATCCGGATTAAAGTCTGACAGGCCAAGTGTGTTTTGACCTTGTTACTAGTGGGAGGGGAACAAACACACACACACACACGGGAGACAGTCCCATAGACGCTATGACTTTACGTCCTTTTGAAATGTCCTCTTTTGACACCCTTAAAACCTGCTATAGGGACCTTTACAGTACTATAGGGAACGTAGCATTCTGAGCAGGTAGCAATGATGCTAAAAAAAGTTCCATTTCGTAGCCATGAGGGAAAAGATTAAAAAAAGATATTATATTAATCGTTTTAACTGTGAAAAAACCCACAGAGGTAAGATGTCTCAAAGCCTAAACATCTGAACTGACAGCAACTAGCATGAAGACATTTAGCATGTTCACGATGTGTCAGGTTTATGATAATAAATGCTCTGATTTCTTCATGCTCTGACTTAGCCACACCTTCAGGCTGGTGTGGTATAAACAAATCATAAATGAAAAAAATGGCAGCAGTTTCCAAACAAAAAAAAGGAAGTGTATGTGACGTAAACAGCATGATGACGTTGTAGCATGTAGCATTTCATCAGAAAATGTGATGAATTTCAATGAAAATATGGTTTGCAAGATTTATAAGAATATGGTAAGCTGAATGCTAATTAAATGTGTCAAATAAGATGGTTTAGCTAATTGATAAGCAAAATAATACAAACAAATTTTGGTTTTGCTAAATGCTAGGAGAAAAGTGTTAGAATGAGGTTTAGATAAATGCTAAGTAAAAATTGTTAGAATGTGGTTTAACTAAATGGTAAGTAAAAGTGTTAGAATGTGGTTTAGCTAACTGCTAAATAAAAAGTGTAGGAATGTGGTTTAGCTAACTGCTAAGAGAAAAGTGTTAGAATGTGGTTTAGCTAGCTGCTAAGAGAAAAGTGTTAGAATGTGGTTTAGCTAAATGCTAAGAGAAAAGTATTAGATTAGATTAGATTAGATTAGATTAGATTAGATTAGATTAGATTAGATTAGATTAGATTAGATTCAACTTTATTGTCACTGCACATGTGGGTACAAGGCAAAGAAATACAGTTAGCATCTAACCAGAAGTGCATTTCGCAGTGCAAATAATTAGCATATACAATAAGTATATAACAATAAATAATTTGCATATATAAACGATATACAAAAATATATAAATAATTTGAATATATAACAGTATATAAACAGTATACAGTGGGAGGTAAATGCAATGAGTAAATGCAATGAGTGCAAATGAGCAATAATTATAGTAAATGCAAAGTGGTTTAGAAAGTGGTTTAGCTAAATGCTAAGAGAAAAGTATTAGAATGTGGTCTAGCTAACTGCTAAGAGAAAAGTGTTAGAAAGTGGTTTAGCTAAATGCTAAGAGAAAAGTATTAGAATGTGGTCTAGCTAACTGCTAAGAGAAAAGTGTTAGAAAGTGGTTTAGCTAAATGCTAAGAGAAAAGTGTTAGAATGTGGTCTAGCTAACTGCTAAGAGAAAAGTGTTAGAAAGTGGTTTAGCTAAATGCTAAGAGAAAAGTGTAGGAATGTGGTCTAGCTAACTGCTAAGAGAAAAGTGTTAGAAAGTGGTTTAGCTAAATGCTAAGAGAAAAGTGTTAGAATGTGGTCTAGCTAACTGCTAAGAGAAAAGTGTTAGAAAGTGGTTTAGTTAATGCTAAGAGAAAAGTTTAGGAATGTGGTCTAGCTAACTGCTAAGAGAAAAGTGTTAGAAAGTGGTTTAGCTAAATGCTAAGAGAAAAGTGTTAGAATGTGGTCTAGCTAACTGCTAAGAGAAAAGTGTTAGAAAGTGGTTTAGGTAATTGCTATGAGAAGGATGTTAGAATGTGGTTTATCTAGCTGCTAAATGAAGTGTTAGAATGTGGTTTAGCTAAATGCTAGGAGAAAACTGTTAAAATATGGTTTAGCTAGCTGCTAAGAGAAAAGTGTTAGAATGTGGTTTATTTAGCTGCTAAACGAAGTGTTAGAATGTGGTTTAGCTAAATGCTAGGAGAAAACTGTTAGAATGTGGTTTAGCTAGCTGCTAAGAGAAAAGTGTTAGAATGTGGTTTAGCTAACTGCTAAGGGGAAAAGTGTGAGAATGTGTTTTATCTAGCTGCTATGTGAAAAGTGTTAGAATGTGGTTTAGCTAAATACTAGGAGAAAAGTATTAGAAAGTGGTTTAGCTAAATGTTAAGAGAAAAGTGTTAGAATGTGGTCTAGCTAACTGCTATGAGAAAGGTGTTAGAATGTGTTTTCTCTAGCTGCTAAGTGAAGTGTTAGAATGTGGTTTAGCTAAATGCTAGGAAAAAAGTGTTAGAATGTGTTTTATTTAGCTGCTAAACGAAGTGTTAGAATGTGGTTTAGCTAAATGCTAGGAGAAAAGTGTTAAAATGTGGTTTAGCTAAATGCTAGGAGAAAAGTGTTAGAATGTGGTTTAGCTCACTGCTAAGTGAAATTTCCGTGTTCAAGGTAAGCTCTCAGACAAATCTCCAAATCGTCAAGTTAGCATAATTCCTCTGTGTTTGTATTCGCTGAACATGTTCTTTCGCCCGAACGCGGGGGTGATTGATTTCACCTCTCGTGCGTGTCATCTTCACGTCTCGAACCGACGTCGTTAAGCCTGGCGGAGCTCTGAAACCTGTGGGTTATCAAAACGTGGCACGGTGCCTCTCTAACCTCGGCTGTCTCTCTTTGCGCTCTTTCATCATGTTCTTCCCTGTCAGGAGCGCTCTCGTGTAATTAAGCTGCTAAACCAGCGTCTAAGAATTGGGTAATTCAGCAAAGAGGAATTATTCCAATTTGAAATGAGTCATTAACCAGCAGTGATGTGTTGTCAGGCTTTTTCCAGAAAATAGACTTGGATTGCAGTGAATCACTCCTACGGTGCGAGCGTGTGCGTGTTGTGATGTATATGCATATTACAGGATTTACATTTTGGACTGCTGTCACGGTGGATCAGTTGACATGTCTGTGTCTGCTGTTTATATTTGGAGCTTGGCATATGCATGATCCTGGCTGGGAGAAGATGTGAGCCTGTTGGAGAGCTCAGCGTGAGAGATAATGTGTATGCGTACTTATTAATGGGATGTGGTGATTACTCAAAAGGATGTGCGTGAATTCGGCTCAAAGCCCGGGTTTCGCCGAGACGAAGCCGTAAACGTTTAGACGGAGGAACGGGCTTTAAAATCGATGCTTATACAGTGCTGGATTCAACACACCGACTCCCAAAAGCACAGTACAATTAGAGAGTCCACGAAAAGACTCAATAACTTATTTAAAAAAAGGTAAGGTGGGAGAAGAGGAGAAGAAACGATGTGTTTTTAAAAGAAAGCTTCAAAAATGCATGAGCACGGCTGATTTAGGGCTGTATGGAAGCAGCGAGTGGTAATCTTCAAATATGTTGTTCATCATGCATGTGCGCACACACACACACAAACACACACACAAACACACACACACACCTTAAGATGGGATAAAGAATATCTTTCACCACTGCATTACTGAGAGCTCTCTCTCTCTCTCCCCCACTCTGTCTCACCTCTATATCCCCCTCTCTATCTCTTTCTCTTTCGCTCTTTCTCTCTCCCTCTCTCTCTTGCTCCCCATTTTTCTCTCTCCCCCTCGGTCTCTTGCTCACTCTCTCCATCTTTTCCCCTCTCTCTCTCTCTCTCTCTCTCTCTCTACATCTTTTCCCCCCTCTCTCTCTCTCTCTCTCTCTCTCTTGCTCTTTCTCTCTCCCTCTCTCTCCCCCTTCCTCATTCTCTGTCTCTCTCTCTCCCTCTTCTCTCTTTCTCTCTCTCTCTCTCTCTCTCTCTATCTATCTGGAAGACTCTATTGATCAAGAGGACCTGTTCAAAAATGTGCACCACCAGCTCTAACCAGAGAGAGAGAGAAAGAAGGAGAGATATGCCTTCATGTGTGTGTCAGACAGAAATACAAAGAAACCAAAAGAGACAGATAGTGTGTGACTGAAAACGGAAAGACAAAGAAAAGAAAGACAGAGATGGAAGTATAGCGGTATGCATGTGGTGATGGTAGTGAAGGGGAGTTGTGGGGGGGTTTCTTTGCAGCATCCTTCGATGGAGTGGATAATTGAGTGCGGCCCAAACACTGTCAGCTAAGCTCGGAAGCCCCTTTTCACCGGCAAGAAAAAGAAGCTGCGGGAATGATTGAGTGAAAGAGAGCGAGTGGAAAAAAAGAGCTAGATGGAGAGAGAATGGGGAGAAAATCCCGTTCTCCCTAGAGGGGCGGGGGAAGCCGCTATTGAAAAGCTATTAAACTTGCATTTAGCAGGATTGATTGGAAATGAAGAGGCCTATTAAAAGCGAGGGACAGGAGGACAATGGCTCGGCTCTGGACGCCGTATGTTGCCCTGATTTCACCCCCTTTCACCCCTCATTCCCTCTGTTTAAACACCCCGGCCCCAGAGCTAGGGGTTTGAGTGGGCTTAGGGCAGAGTGAATGGGCCTGGCTTTATCCTCCAGTCTACTATTTAACCACACAGTAAAAAAAAAGAGGGAGGGAGAGAAATAACAAAACCAGGGGGAAGGCCGTTTTCTTTTAAGAGCGCCAATACCACCCCCTCGCCCCCCATTCCCATCCCACCACCTCCACCACCCACCTCTTTTAAACTTCTAAAGCCTAAACTCTCTGTGCCTCTGAATGGATTTGTTACCTCCGGCTGGTTGCCAGCTTTCTGGATCCGGTAGGGGTTTGGGAGCTCCAGCGATGAGAAACTCACAGTGAGGGAACAGCCATATTGACACTCTGTGTGGGTTTGCTGTATGTCAGGGTTAGAAAGAATGAGGAAGCAAAGAAAAGTCGTACAATAAGAAAACGCAGTAACTAGCATTTTGGGCGAAATTAAAGTTCTGGGTAAAAATAAATCTTTTGAGATATTTTAACTTCTGACAAACTGTCTCGAGCTTTACACAACAATTCGGCTTGAATTTTTAAAGTCCTTTTTTTCAGATGTTAGCAAAACAGGTCTACATAAAAAAATAAAAATAAAAAATGATAATCACCTGAATGACAGCTGCTTTTCAACCTTTTCATATTTACTGCTTAACTATTACTATTACTTTAGCTACTCGCTATAAAAAAGTGATGATTTTTGTTTTGTTGTACTGTTTCATGCTAGCATATTTGACTAGCGCTCTTCTTTCCGTCTCATCCTTTAAATATTTTATTTTTGTTGTTGGCCTTTTTGAAACAAGCCATTTTGCCACTTCAGTATTGAAAAAAAGTTTAGAAACAGTACCTGAAAACTCTTCCTTTTCTAACCGAAGATCTAAGCTAGTCTCTGGTTAGATGAGCTGCTAAATCTTTTATAGAGATAAACCAAATATGATTGGATAAAGCACATCAGAAGCTGAGTTGGTTCATGGTTCGTAAGTACAGGTCTTTTTTTTTTTTTTGTAAAGCTTTGTTACAGTATTTTTGAAGTATTCGCTTTGGTCTGCTGAAATACTTTCTCAGTTCACACCAGTTGACGACCCCTAGAATAATTTGTTCACTTTGCCTTTGGGCATAAAAATTGCTCCTAAAAGGATTCTTTAGATGTTTGTGGTTCCAACTTTCTGAAATGCCTGTTTAGGATCTCAGAAAGTCAGAAAGGGAAATCCTCTGTTACAGGTATAGATCGTGTATACAGTCTTTTCCCCATACACTCCAGGAAGAGTGATGCCATAGTAGAAGCATTTCTGGTTCCGTACAGAACCTTTAACCTTTCTTAGTATCATAAAGAACATTTTTTATAGTCTTGTTCCACAAAAAGAACCTTTACTACAATAAAAAACACTCCACTGATGGAGTGACAAAGATTTTTAAGATGATAGAGAAAGGAAAGAAAGAAAAATAGACCCTTTTAGCTTGCTAGTGCACTGTAAAGTTCATAAGCATATAAGAATGTGATGATGCTGGAGGATTGAGAACATGTAATACTGATGGATCTGAGGATCTGAAGATCATGAGCAGGAGTGAAAGCAGGTGCTGCTCCTTCCTACCTCCTTTCTTTCCTTCATCCTACTCTCCTTCTCGCTCTCTTTTTGTACACAACTGATGGCCCTCACGGGATTCCAAACATTGCTTTGATTGTTTAACATCCCCTCATACAAAGGGCAAACCACCCCCACTTACAAACCCAGCCACGGCCAGGGTGACAGATTCCACGGCTCAGTAGGGCCTCACTCTCTCCATCAGTCGACCATATGGGCAGAGGAAAGAGTTAAATAAGTCATGAACAGCTGACACCCAGCCTCCTCGATTCAGCGCGGGAAACCAAAACCTCAAAAAAAAAAAATCCAGGAGTCAGGAGAGAATGATGCAACATTAACCGTGCTAGCATCAACTAGATAGCCCCCTGTAGAGCGTGCCATTTCATAATGATATACGACAGGCTTTAGCGGCTTCGCTTATATCCTCCAGGCAGCTGTTTCCACAAGGCAAACGGATGCTAGCTGGGTAAAAAGCCCACCTCCTCCTCCTCTTCCTTCTCCTCATCCTCCTCCTCCTGTATTGCAAACCTTGAGTAATGGTAGTCTCTTGGCTGATGTGTTTCGTTGATGCTAATGCTAGCACAGTACTGGTGACAGTAGAGTGCGAGTGGCGGAGTGAGAATACAGATGGGCCGGTGTGGGTTTTTTGCTGATTCTGCTCTAACATGGTAACGCGCTCTGTGCCTGCTTGTCCCTCTCCTCCTGTAAAATCACTGACCTCAAAGTGCTGGTGCAAGTAGCATGACAGATAGTCCATCATGCTGAAGCTAGAGTATCGGCATGGCTTTCCCATGGTGCAACCAGCGCCAAGCAAGCTCATCTAAAAGACAGAATCAGTGAAGCAGGCAGGACAAGAGAGAGAGAGAGAAAAGGCTCAGAGCAACAGCATTATGATGTTATTGAGCTTTTTGTTCCAGAGTGGACACTTGGAACTTTTTGGAGTTTCAATTGGTCTAAATAGTACGTCTACAATACTTGACATTATACCTTGAAACTTTCTTAATTATTTTGATAAATATCTGTTACTATCAGTTACTAATCAACCCTATCTGTTGCTCCGACAGCGACCGAAGCTGCCTACTTTTCCCAGCAGCCCCAGGACCAGGTAGTGATGGCCGGCCAATCGGTGACGCTTCCATGCGTCATCGTGGGATATCGAGGCATGGTGCAGTGGACCAAAGACGGCCTAGCACTCGGTGGAGAGCGAGATTTACCTGGTAAGAGCGTCAGACCTTACAGCCGTTACTAACAGGAATATTGAGTGTAAATTGATACGGCTGTATTTCCTAATAAGTCAGCATGACATACTACACTACAGCGTTATTGAATTCTCCATTCTGATTAGTCAAAAGGTGTCTTCTATAACAGCACAGCTCTGGAAGGAGCTTCAGATCTAACCTGTAACTCGAGCCACAAGTTGATATTAATCTGCTCCGTATATTATATGTTATTAGTTCTATAAGTAACAGTTTTCACAGGGAATACAGTGATACAGCAGACACTCCATACAACCAGAGCTATAGAATCATAAAGTCATAGAACCTTCATCTAGTTGAGACATTTATGTCATTTCTATACATCGTTATGGAAGGAGGCTTCAGAGTCGAAGCTTTGTGACTAGAAGTTCACCAACATGGTGCAGACTTTTGCGATTTATTTATTTTTGTTAACATGACAGTTTTGTTTTATTAGCTTCATTAGAAAAAAAGGCTGGTGGCTTACAAAAGATCTCTCACTGTTCATCCAGAACATTAACAACATTAAGTGTAAACATAAATGGATAAAAACTATGGTCTCATTAATAAATAAATAAATTATTAATAATACTGCTGTGGTATAAGGGGAGTGAAACACTTCAAGGTGTGCTGTTATTGGAAAGTAATCAGTGCAGCTCTGCTTCACATCACAACACTGTTGATTTTTTTATTTTATTTATTTTATTTATAAAAATGACCTTTGTTTAATTTCATAAGAAAGCTGATAGTTTTACGGTATTAAGGTTCCTTGTGAGGTTAGTGTCTTTGAGAATGTGAAGCTGTCACATGATATAATTACATGAGATATGCACACACACACACACACACACACACACACACACACACACACACACACAGTGGTACAGTCTTAAAGGCCACATTAAGCCACA